>NW_027365165.1:0-134380 GCF_046119375.1 Phyllobates terribilis | reverse complement strand
TGAACAGATTCTTCCACAAGAGACCCTCATAGCATACACACACCTCCACCTTCCACCTCAGACCACCAGAGGGAGCCGTTAGGGATATAAAAAGGGAAGGTGGAGTTAGGCAGTCAGTCTGGAGAACAGTTTCCTCCGGGACAGAGCTAGTTCCAGTCTGTGAGGATCCAGTCTGTAGAAGGAAGCCTGTGGAGAGGAGCTCCTGCAGTAGCCATCCTGCAGTGGAGCATAGTCCAGACTCATTGAGCTCAGGTAGTGAGCCCAAGGCGTGCCGACGCCATAAGAGCGGTGAAGAGTAGCGAGGCCTACTGCCAGTGTGAAGCCTAGTGAGGGCCCCGAGCAGGCCGAAGGCAAGAGGAGTAAGCGAGCTACATAGGGGGCAGAGGAGCTTAACCAGCTCACCCCACAAGCATTTACCGGACACCGGGTCCGTGTCTGCAAGGATCTCTAGGACCAGCAGAAACAACTGGGATCCCTGGCGAACTACATGTCCCAGGAATACCAAAAACTGACCGTAATACCAGGGTCAGGAGTCACTGAGGCCCAAGAAACCAGGGAGTGTGAACTCCAACAGAAGGCCCTACCACCAGGTCAGCAGGTGCAAGACAGAGACCAAGTTAGGCCTAGCTTCAGGCAGGTCATAAACTTACTAGGAAAAGGCAAGAAACAGGAGGCCCCACACCCGCTCACTGGGGAGAGTCCTGAAATGCACCCTTCACCCTACAGTACCCCGGATCGTGCCTGAAAACACCACAAGTAAAGGTACTGAAGTGAACTGTCGTGTGTGTGCCTATTCTTCCTTTGACCCGGCTGGGTCCCCTCTGTCCTGCATCCCTTCTCCTACGCTGCCCTGAGGCCCCGCTTCACCTGTGGGGAGCAGAACCAACTAAGCTGCCCGACCACCGGCCTCAGAGGACTGTAGCAGCGCTGGTGAGTCTCACCAGACACCACAGGTGGCGTCACGAACTTTCCCCTTTTCCCATACACCTTTCCCCCAATTCCTTGCTTTTTTTAAGAGTGACCCCAGGGTACGGCCCCGGGAGCCGGCCACCACGGCATCCCCCAAAACTAACAGCAAGGCCCGGGCGCCGAGTCCCCATCCCTTGGGGGCGCCACAAATGTTCATCACAATTTTCAGATTTATATTTTTAAAATAATTAGAAAACCATGTGTCATTTCCTTTACACTTCATAAATACTTGCTATTTTATGTTGGTATATCACATATAATCCCAATCAAATACATTTAAGTTTGTGGTTGAAATATGAAAAAATGTGGAAAGGTTTGACTAGCCCAGGGGATGGGGATGAGTCGGTACCCGGGCCTTTGCCTCGCCTTGGTGATGTCGCGGTGGTCGGCTCCCGGGCCCGTACCCCGGGGTCACTCTTTAAAAGGGTGGATATTTGTTTATTTTATAAAAGTTTGTGACGCCACCTGTGGTTTCTGGTGAGAATCACCAGTGCTGCGGCAGCCCACTGACGCCGGTGATAAGGCAGCTCGATGGTATAGCTCCCCACAGGTGGAGCTTGGCCTCAGGGCAGCGTACGGAGAGGGGGATGCAGGACAGGCGAGACCCAGCCGGGTCAGAGCAAGAATGGGGACGGACACGATAGTCACTTCAGTACCTTTTACTGATGGAAAATCAGGCACATCCCGGAGCACTGTAGGGTGAAGGGTGCATATCAGGATCCTCCCCAATGAGCAGGTGTAGGGCCTCCTGTTTCTTGCCTCTGCGTAGTAAGTTTTTGACCTGCCTGGAGCTAGGCCTAACTTGGTCTCTGCCCTGCGCTGGCTGACCATGTGGTAGGACCTTTTCTCGGGGTACACGCTCTTCAGCTTGCGGGGCCTATGAGTCTCCTGGCTCTGTTACGTATCAGCACTTTAGCAATCCTGGGACTTGTAGTTCTCCAGGGATTCCGGTTATACCTTACTGGGTAGTAGAGATCCCGGCAAGCTTCGGACCCGGTGTCCGGTAAATTATTCGGAGTGAGCTAGGTAAGCTCCTCTGCCCCCTATGTACTAACTCTCCACTAGAGATGAGCGTTGTTCTACTCGAACTGTTCGCCAATCTCAAATTCGAGCTGTTTTCGGCGGTGTTCGAGCCGTTCGGCGAACACGAACAATTTGAGAAAAATTCGGCTGTTCGAGGTTATGTTCGATAACTGTTCGTGCACCAAAATCATAACTGGATTTTTTCTCAGTAATGATGAAAATTAATGTTAATACGCAGTTTGAGTGCACAGCGGGGTGGGGGAGGGGCAGGGGATGGATCTCTGCAGGAACAATGAAGATCTCCATTTTTTTTTTCTCTTTCCCGCATTTACAGTGGGGAGGTGCAATCTGTCAGCCTATCAGCAGCGCACACACGGAGCGAAGTGCTTTTTTTCACACAAGAAAGGGCATGTGTCATTGGCAGTGTATGTCACATGTCCTTGCCCTATAAGACCAAGCCATTTTCCCCGTCGCCACCATTTTCTAACTGCTGCAGCTGCGTGTTAGACGGCACCGTTGTTGCTGTGTGCGCTATACCTTGTTAATTTCAAGCCAATTTTCGCACAAATCTACAGATAGCTTGGGAGTAGGAAATAGTTGTGATTGCAGTCCTTTTAAGCACTAGGTTACAGCATTTCCTACGACTTTTATCAGGCAGGTCTGTGCTCTTAAATAGATAGATTGTGGGAGTAAAGACTAATTGTAATTGGAGTCCTTTTCAGGACTAGGTTACATCAGTTCCTATCAGTTTTTGCCAGGCAGGTCTGTGCCAGTGCTGTGCAAGTTTTTTTCACAGCATTTGGCTGAATCTAGCAAAGCTAATCCTTTTTGGCCTATTGCAGAGTGTGTTAGTCAGTGGAGTAGCCTATCTGTGTTGCAAGATATACCACCTGTGTATAGAATACCAATTTTTTTACTGCACCTAGTGAAGTAAAATCTTTTGGGCATAGCATCATTCTATTAGTCCATCTATACTGACCTCCATCAGGTTGCAAATTGAATATAATTTTTTTCTGCATCTAGCTCTGAAAAAATATTGGGCTTCTAGCTGTGTGTGGGACTTGTTGTATTAGTCCATCTATACTGACCTCCAACAGGTTGCAAACTGAATATATTTTTTTCTGCATCTACCTCTGAAAAAATATTGGGCTTCTAGCTGTGTATGGGACTTGTTCTATTAATCCATCTATACAGACCTCCATCAGGTTGCAAACTGAATATATTTTTTTCTGCATCTACCTCTGAAAAAATATTGGGCTTCTAGCTGTGTGTGGGACTTGTTGTATTAGTCCATCTATACTGACCTCCATCAGGTTGCAAACTGAATATATTTTTTTCTGCATCTACCTCTGAAAAAATATTGGGCTTCTAGCTGTGTGTGGGACTTGTTCTATTAATCCATCTATACAGACCTCCATCAGGTTGCAAACTGAATATATTTTTTTCTGCATCTACCTCTGAAAAAATATTGGGCTTCTAGCTGTGTGTGGGACTTGTTGTATTAGTCCATCTATACTGACCTCCATCAGGTTGCAAACTGAATATATTTTTTTCTGCATCTACCTCTGAAAAAATATTGGGCTTCTAGCTGTGTGTGGGACTTGTTCTATTAATCCATCTATACAGACCTCCATCAGGTTGCAAACTGAATATATTTTTTTCTGCATCTACCTCTGAAAAAATATTGGGCTTCTAGCTGTGTGTGGGACTTGTTGTATTAGTCCATCTATACTGACCTCCATCAGGTTGCAAATTAAAAATAATTTTTATCTGCATCTACAGTACCTCTGAAAAAATATTTGGGCTTCTAGCAGTGTGTGGGACTTGTTCTATTAGTCCATCTATACTGACCTCCATCAGGTTGCAAATTGAATATAATTTTTATCTGCATCTAGCTCTGAAAAAATATTTGGCCTTCTAGCAGTGTGTGGGACTTTCTCTATTAGTCCATCTATACTGACCTCCATCAGGTTGCAAATTGAATATAATTTTTATCTGCATCTAGCTCTGAAAAAATATTTGGCCTTCTAGCAGTGTGTGGGATTTTCTCTATTAGTCCATCTATACTGACCTCCATTAGGTTGCAAATTAAAAATAATTTTTATCTGTATCTACCTCTGAAAAAATATTTGGGCTTCTAGCTGTGTGTGGGACTTGTTCTATTACTCCATCTATACTGACCTCCATCAGGTTGCAAACTGAATATATTTTTTTCTGCATCTACCTCTGAAAAAATATTGGGCTTCTAGCTGTTTGTGGGACTTGTTGTATTAGTCCATCTATACTGACCTCCATCAGGTTGCAAATTAAAAATAATTTTTATCTGCATCTACAGTACCTCTGAAAAAATATTTGGGCTTCTAGCTGTGTGTGGGACTTGTTCTATTAGTCCATCTATACTGACCTCCATCAGGTTGCAAATTGAATATAATTTTTATCTGCATCTAGCTCTGAAAAAATATTTGGCCTTCTAGCAGTGTGTGGGACTTTTTCTATTAGTCCATCTATACTGACCTCCATCAGGTTGCAAATTAAAAATAATTTTTATCTGCATCTAGCTCTGAAAAAATATTTGGCCTTCTAGCAGTGTGTGGGACTTTCTCTATTAGTCCATCTATACTGACCTCCATCAGGTTGCAAATTAAAAATAATTTTTATCTGCATCTACCTCTGAAAAAATATTTGGGCTTCTAGCTGTGTGTGGGACTTGTTCTATTAATCCATCTATACTGACCTCCATCAGGTTGCAAACTGAATATATTTTTTTCTGCATCGACCTCTGAAAAAATATTGGGCTTCTAGCTGTGTGTGGGACTTGTTGTATTAGTCCATCTATACTGACCTCCATCAGGTTGCAAATTAAAAATAATTTTTATCTGCATCTACAGTACCTCTGAAAAAATATTTGGGCTTCTAGCTGTGTGTGGGACTTGTTCTATTAGTCCATCTATACTGACCTCCATCAGGTTGCAAATTGAATATAATTTTTATCTGCATCTAGCTCTGAAAAAATATTTGGCCTTCTAGCAGTGTGTGGGACTTTCTCTATTAGTCCATCTATACTGACCTCCATCAGGTTGCAAATTAAAAATAATTTTTATCTGCATCTAGCTCTGAAAAAATATTTGGCCTTCTAGCAGTGTGTGGGACTTTCTCTATTAGTCCATCTATACTGACCTCCATCAGGTTGCAAATTAAAAATAATTTTTATCTGCATCTACCTCTGAAAAAATATTTGGGCTTCTAGCTGTGTGTGGGACTTGTTCTATTAATCCATCTATACAGACCTCCATCAGGTTGCAAACTGAATATAATTTTTTTCTGCATCTAGCTCTGAAAAAATATTTGGCCTTCTAGCAGTGTGTGGGACTTGTTCTATTAGTCCACCTATACTGACCTCCATCAGGTTGCAAATTTAAAATAATTAATTTGTCTGCATCTAGCTCTGAAAAAATATTTGGCCTTCTAGCAGTGTGTGGGACTTTCTCTATTAGTCCATCTATACTGACCTCCATCAGGTTGCAAACTGAATATATTTTTTTTCTGCATCTACCTCTGAAAAAATATTGGGCTTGTAGCTGTGTGTGGGACTTGTTCTATTAATCCATCTATACAGACCTCCATCAGGTTGCAAACTGAATAAAAAATTTTTCTGCATCTACCTCTGAAAAAATATTTGGGCTTCTAGCTGTGTGTGGGATTGTTCTATTAGTCCATCTATACTGACCTCCATCAGGTTGCAAATTGAATATAATTTTTTTCTGCATCTAACCCAGCCAATAGTTTTGGCCTAATACCACAGTTTGGCCACTCAGCTCTGCTCGGTTCCCATCCATTGTTTTTTTGTTCAAACAACTCCAGCGTTGTGAATTAGTTAACCACCAAAATGAGTGGAAAAAGGCCTGCTGCTGGTGGAAAGGGGAATAGGCGTGTTGGGAAGGGGAAAAAAGGTTGTGTCCGTGGGGTAGGTGTTAAAGCAACAGTAACATCTGCAGAAGAAAGACCATCTTCCAGCCAAACTAAAATGTCTACTTCTTTTAGCGGACAATGTGATAAGATCCCTTTCTTACGGCCAGGCCAATCGCTACAAATTCCAGATGAGGCACAAAAACAGCAGGTGCTTCAACGGATATCAAGTGCTTCTTTAAGTGGGCTCTCCTCCACATCAACTTCAACATCACAAATACTCCAGTCCTCAAAGGTGTCACCCCAATCGCACTTGCTTCCTCACAGCTCCCAAATCTCCAGCTGCCCGTCTGAGTATGAGGTAGAACAGATGGTTGAGTCTGCAGAGCTGTTTACTCATACTATAGCCTGGGAATCAGAGGTCGACTCCAGCGCTTCTGTGAATCCAGACGAGGAAATGATCTGCACTGATGCCCAGAATCTTTATGAGTCGGATCCAGGACCAGACGCAGAAGGTTCTGACCATAATGTAGACCCTCATTCCCAAACTGTAACTCCTGTTGGTGGAGACAATGAGGAAGACGATGATGAGACTCAAATACCTGATTGGAGCGACAACTTTAGTTTTTTGTCAGGGCAGGAACAGGTTGGCTCTGAGGACGACGGGTGTGATAACGCACAGGGTGATGATGATGAGGTTGGAGATCCCACTTACTGTCAACCCACAGTCAGCCAAGAGATGAGGTCAGCAGAGGAGGTGGAGGAAGATGCTAGTGACGACGAGGTCAGGTTGCGCCTTCCTGGACAGAGACGTAGTACTGGAAGCACGTCAACAACTGCATCCTCAAACACAACTCTGCCTCTCACCACAAGTCGTGGTGGCTCTTCAGGTCGCATGGGTGCTAAGCCTTGCATAGCCTGGGCATTTTTTCAGATCGATAAAAATGACCCAACTCGTGTTATCTGTAACATTTGTCAGCAAAAGCTAAGTAGAGGCCAAAAAATACATAGTTTGAGTACTTCATGCATGAACCGGCACATGGACATGAAGCATAAGTTGAAGTGGGAAGCTCAGTGTGCTACAATGCGGCCTAGCCGGCCGGGCCAACCACCGTCTGCCATATCTTGTGCATCCGCGGCCTCTTCATCCTCTGTGACTGGGGGGACAGCAGTCACACCTGTTTTGGGGCGCAGACCTGCCACCTCTTTACCCGCAACAGCCAGCGTGATTGGCAGGTCATCATTTTCTTTGGAGGTGGTAACACCAGCTGGTGTTGAGCGCTGTCCGACATCGATAGCACCACCTTTGGATCAAGGCAACCTAACATGTCCGCCTGCATCTTCCTCACAGACCGGCAGTTTGCCGGGGACACCCTTATCAACCCCGTCTAAGCACAATAGCCAGCCCTCGGTCCCTCAGATGTGGACAAGTAAAAGACCATTTCCTCCTAGCCATGAGAAAGCTAAGAGGTTGAATTTCACCATCTGCAAGCTCTTGGCTACAGAAATGCTGCCTTTCCGCCTGGTGGACACAGAGGATTTTCGATACCTTATGTCCGTCGCAGTGCCCCAGTACCAGATGCCCAGTCGGCACTACTTCTCAAAGAAAGGTGTGCCTGCGCTCCACCAGCATGTCGCACACAACATCACCGCTTCTTTGAGAAACTCTGTGTGTGACAGGGTGCATTTCACCACAGACACTTGGACGAGTAGGCATGGACAGGGGCGTTACATGTCGCTGACTGGGCACTGGGTAACTATGGTGACAGCAGGACAAGGGGCTCCTGTCCAAGTCTTGCCGTCCCCACGAGTTGTGCGTCAATCCTCTTTATGTCAAAGTTCCTCCACTGCTTCTGCCTCCTCAACCTCCTCTCGGTCTTCCACCTGCACCCAAAGCCTGTCTGGTCATGCCACAAGCTTTCTAACTGCGCAGAAGGGATCCTGCACACCTCCTTACTATGCTGGCAGTAGGGCTCAACGTCATCAGGCGGTTTTTACATTGAAATGTCTGGGAAATGTGAGTCACACAGCTGAGGAGTTGTGGTCAGCTCTGTAGAACCAATTTCATGAATGGTTGTCTCCACTGGACCTGAAACCAGGGAAGGCCGTGTGCGACAATGCTGCAAACCTGGGTGCGGCCCTTCGCCGGGGCAATGTCACACACGTGCCTTGTATGGCTCACGTGTTGAACCTGGTTGTCCAGCAATTTTTAGCCCACTATCCGAGACTAGATGGCCTTCTGCAGAGGGCACGGTCGCTGTGTGCTCACTTCCGCCGTTCGCATCCCGCAGCTCAGCGACTTACATCTCTACAGAAGTCGTTGGGCCTGCCACTTCACCGGCTAAAATGCGATGTGCCTACCCGGTGGAATTCAACGCTGCACATGTTGCAGCGACTGTGGCAGCACCGACAAGCCCTGGTGCAATACGTTCTGACGTATAGCCTGGGCCAACGAGATCCAGAGGTGGGGCAAATCACGCTGGAGGAGTGGTCTCAGATCAGGGACCTATGCACCCTTCTGCACAGTTTTGAAATGATTAGAAAAAAATGTAAGAAAAAATATATGTGTGAATGTGTCTATTATGTCATAGAACCTATATATGTGACACATAAACTAGATATAGTATAAAATATAACATTTATTGATGATAATTTAAAAATACATAATAAGAAATGGGGAAAGGAATCACAAAAGAGAAAAAGGGCCACACAGGTAAGTATCAGCAGTACTCAGATGAACATGCGCAAAAATGACAAGAATGTCTCAACCAATTCTCCACATGAAGTGTTAAAGTATTATATATGCAGGTAATAAAGTGGAACAGTGATAAAGTGCAATGTGCTGATATACTTCCCACAATATTAAATGTATAGAGAATAACAGACAAAATGAGAATGGTGTACAAAGATTAGACATATGTTACATGCTAGGCTGGTACTGACCCGAGAGGCCTGGATCCAACGCGCGTTTCGCCGGAGCTTTCACAAGGATAACAAGGATATCCTTGTGAAAGCTCCGGCGAAACGCGCGTTGGATCCAGGCCTCTCGGGTCAGTACCAGCCTAGCATGTAACATATGTCTAATCTTTGTACACCATTCTCATTTTGTCTGTTATTCTCTATACATTTAATATTGTGGGAAGTATATCAGCACATTGCACTTTATCACTGTTCCACTTTATTACCTGCATATATAATACTTTAACACTTCATGTGGAGAATTGGTTGAGACATTCTTGTCATTTTTGCGCATGTTCATCTGAGTACTGCTGATACTTACCTGTGTGGCCCTTTTTCTCTTTTGTGATTCCTTTCCCCATTTCTTATTATGTATTTTTAAATTATCATCAATAAATGTTATATTTTATACTATATCTAGTTTATGTGTCACATATATAGGTTCTACAGTTTTGAAATGGCGACGAAGATGTTTAGTGCTGACGATGCCATTATCAGCATGACTATTCCGGTGATTTACATGCTGGAGCACATGTTAAACAGAATTCGGAGTCAGGTGGTGGCACAAGAGGAGGTGGAGGAAGTAGAGGAGGAGTTGTATGCGGAAGGGCTAACATCTGCAAGGTCCAGACGGTCGGCAGCACCAAGGCGGCAGGCATGTGAGGGTGGGGAGGATGGTTTTACCAGGGCGCATGGTAGCAGCCAAACTAGTGAGGAAGGTGCAGGAGCCCAGGAAGAAGTGGAGGACGAACTGATGGAAGACTCATCAGATGAGGGAGACCTTGATCACATTTCTGTTGTGCGAGGTTGGGGGGAGAGGACAGAGGAAGGAAGCATGATTGTTACCTCGCCACCAACACAACAGGGACTTGGTGCTCCTGGATGCACAACACACATGAGTGCCTTCTTGCTGCACTACCTGCAACATGACTCTCGAATTGTGAGAATTAGAAATAATCCTGACTACTGGGTTGCCACACTGTTAGATCCCCGGTACAAAAGTAAATTTGCAGAAATTATTCCTGCCATAGAAAGGGATGCACGCATGCAGGAGTATCAGCAGAGACTGTTGCAGAATCTTACATGTGCTTTTCTACAAAATACCAGTGGTGCACGTAGTGAATCTCACAGTTCCAACTTGCCAACCGTGGGACCGTCAAGTGTTCAGCACTCAAACCGTAACAGAACCACAGTATCTGCTGGTAACATCAATTTTGCGGAATCATTTCACCACTTTTTTAGCCCATCCTTTGCAAGGCCACAGGAGACAAGAAGTCTGACACATAGTCAACGCCTAGAGACGATGGTACAGGAGTATCTCCAAGTAAACATTGAAGCCATGACTGTGTCACTGGACCCTTGCTCTTTTTGGGCTTCCAATCTGGATAAATGGCCGGAGCTAGCCACTTACGCCTTGGAGATCTTGTCATGCCCCGCAGCCAGCGTTCTGTCTGAACGTGTGTTCAGCGCTGCTGGTGGTGTGCTGACAGATAAGCGCACGCGGCTCTCCACTGATAATGTAGACAGACTCACGTTCATAAAGATGAACAAATCATGGATCCGAAACGACTTTTCTACCCCTGTGTCATCCTGGGGAGAGTAAAAGCTTGATGAGTGGTTAAAATCACCCTACCAACCGTTTTAAGCTTTCTAATTACTAATCATGTTTATCTGTATCTTGGCTGGAAAATAATTTGGGCTTTGTAGCAGTGTGCAGCACTGATTCTATTAGGCCATCTATAATAAGCTCCACCAGATTTAAAATTACTAATCATGTTTATCTGTATCTTGACTGGAAAATAATTTGGGCTTTGTAGCAGTGTGCAGCACTGATCCTATTAGGCCATCTATACTAAAGCTTCACCAGATTTAAAATTAATAATAATTTTTAGCTGCATCTAGCCCGGAAAATAATTTTGGGGCTCCGAGATGCGCAAGACACATAAGTGCCTTCTTGCTGCACTATCTGCAGCATGACCCTCATATTGTCAGAATTCAAAGTAATCATGACTACTGGGTTGCCACACTCTTAGATCCCCCAAACTTTTCGATCAACCTTTTCATTTTAATAAAGACCAAAAAAATGGTCATTTTTGAAATTATAAGCATTAGCAGGTTGTTAGAAACTGAAATCAAACAGTTTTCAACTCAAAACTTTATTCTAGGTGATGTTACATTTTCACATAGGACCCCTTGTTCGAAAGGAGCTTCTGAACTCTCTCGGCCATTGAATTTGTCAGGTTTTGGATGGTTTCTGCTTCAATTGTTTTGCATGAGAACAGAATACCCTCCCAGAGCTGTTGCTTAGATGTGAACTGCCTCCCGCCATCATAGACACTCCTTTTAATGATGCTCCAAAGGTTCTGAATGGGGTAGAGGTCAGGGGAGCATGGGGGTCACACCATAAGTTTGTCCCCTTTTATGCCCATATCAGCCAGAGATGCAGATGTTTTATGTGCAGCATGAGATGGTGCATTATCATGCAAAAAAATGATCTTGCTGTGAAATACACGGTTCTTCTTCTTGAACCATGGCAGGAAGTGCTGTTTGAGAAAATCCACATACATTATGGAGTTCATCTTTAGCGCCTTCAGGGATCCTAAAGGGGCCGACAATCTCTCTCCCCATGATTCCAGCCCAAAACATTACTCCACCTCCTCCTTGTTGGCGCTGTAGCCGTGTTTGCGTGGGGTGTCCATCAACCAGCCATCCTCCACTCCATCCATCTGGACCATCGAGCGCTGCACGGCACTCATCCGTGAACAAAACAGTTTTGAAATCAGTCTTCATGTAATGTTTGGCCCACTGGAGCCGTTTCTGCTTGTGTGAAGTGGATAGAGGAGGTCGACAGGATGGCGTATGCACAGCTGCAAACCTCTGAAGGACCCTGCATCTTGTTGTTCGGGGGACGTTGGAGGCACCAGCAGCTTCAAAAACTTGTCTGCTGCTATGACAAGGCTTTTTTGCCGCTGCTCTTTCAACCTGACGTAATTGCCTGTAGGAAAGAGTCCTCAATTTGCCCTTATCAGCACGCACACGTGTGTACTGTGAATCAGCTACATACTTCTTGATTGCCAAGATACTTCATCCTGATCATCGCACAATGTTGATTGTAGTCATGCCTTGACCTAAACACTCCACAATTTGTTGCTTCTCAGCAGCCGACACATCCTTTTTCTTTCCCATTTTGGCAGAAAATGTAGGCTGCTTAATAATGTGAGACAGCCTTCTTAAGTAGTCTTGCCTTTCATTGGACACACCTGCCAAACTAATTAGCACAGGTGTCTGCAATTGCTTACAGTGATATAAAGAGCCCTGACACACATCACCATCAATGAGTTTAACTGACAAACAAACAAATTCTTCCCTTATCACTCCTAAACACTTTTTGCATAATAATTTGGAACACAGTGTACATGTGCTTTTCCACAAAACACCAGTGGTTCACGTAGTGAATCTTACAGTTCTAACTTGCCAACCGTGGTCTGTATGGAGTTGTTCAATAAAGGGCCCAAAATTAAGATAACATAGATGGGAGAGGTCTCTATGAATAGGAATTCCTAAGTATTTGATACCCTGTGAGGGCCAGGCAAAGGGAAAGTTGGACTGGATGGAATCCTATATGGATTTGGGGAGGGAGACATCGAGGGCCTCAGACTTCGCTGCATTGATTTTAAAATTTGACCATGTAACAAAGTGATCTATTTCAGCCATAACAGCATGGATGGATATATCTGATTGAGTGATATATACTAGGACATCATCAGCAAATAGAGAGCACTTGTACTCGGTGCCTCCCACCTCAATCCACCTAATATTGGGGTTATGGCGAATTGATGAGAGCAGGTGCTCCGTCACTAGGATGTATAAGAGAGGGGACAGAGAACATCCCTGCCTTGTCCCATTGGTGATTGTGAAAGGTGATGAAAATGTTCTGACGCGCCCCCTGGGCCTTGGGACACCCGGAGCCGGACCCTTTTTGGTGGATGCTGGTGGTTGTAGTCTCCGTGGAGGCGACCCGGTTCCGTGGCTCAGGGCGGTCAAACCAGTGGCGGAACTATTTATGTGGTTTTGATGTTTAAATGTCCGACTACGCCACCCGTGGATTGCGGTCAGAGTGAACCGCCGCTCCAGGGCAGACCGCTGAGGCTGGTGTTGTGGGTGCAGCAGAGCGTAGCATAACTCCCCACGGGAGGAGTATAGCCTCAGGGCAGTGTATGCGGAGGATGGGGGTGATGGTGCAGGGCAGCAGCAGTAACGACACGGAGTCAGTGATGCAGTCCAGGGCCTTTACTCACAGTTCTTATTATCCAGACCACGTCTGCAGGTAACGGCTGCCCACGTCGTACTGTGCTCACCAGGTGAGGGGCTCAGACAACTCCCAGATAACTTTGGAGCGCTTCACAGGACCCCCTTTGTGTGTCCTTTGTCTGGCCTTTCTTACCAACCCTTCTGTCCGGCTGTCTCGGGCCTCCTCTTGGTAAACTTGGCGCCAGTTTCCCTGACCCTATGTGGTGCCTTCCTAGCGGGTGTAGCGAGGGGCTGCACCACATACAATGTCACAGCCTCCTGTTTCTAGCTGAGGGTCGTTTCCTGCCTCCACTAGTTTCGGGGACCGGTCTCCCCCTTTGGCCTGACCCCTCCACGCAGGTGGATTCGGGCGTGCGGTGGCGACTCGCCCGTCCGCACCCCTGGGATCCCTTTGTTCCTCGTTCCTGGAGCCTTCTCCGCTCCTCTTCCTTCCTTCTCCCTCTTCCAGGCCTGGGCCTCTGTTACTAGGCCCGCCTCCGGAGCAGAGCTCATGCAGAGCCCCTGCTCCCTGCCACTTCTGCTCAGACTTCTCTGCACTGAACTAAGATGGTGCCCACCTTTTATACTCCCTTCTCAATGCACCCAGGAACTGCTTCCTCCCTGCTCCTGCACTACAGGGTTCCCCTTCCTCAGTGTTCCCTCCCCCCACTCCAGCCAGGGACAGGGACTGTCGTGCTCATCTCAGGGGCATATTGGTCGCCCTGCCCCACGGCAATGTGGTGTAATGCATGCAGGTGTCGGGTCCTGATCCACACTACATCCTTACCTGAGAGTGAGATATCACACCTCTGGGTGAGGTGCAATACCTCTGTAGCAACCGAGCCCTCAGGGTGCTATAGTTCCATTTATCTTCAGCCTAGGTGACGTATTGTGATGCAGGACCGTGATTTTGGCTATAAAAGGGTCCCCTAGACCCCTACCCCAAGCTTTTTAAGAAAATCATATATGGCGTGCCAGGAGACTCTATGGAATGCTTTCTCAGCATCCAACGAGAGTATCTAATTACAAATTTTTAACTGCATCTAGCCCAGGAAATACTTTGTGCCTAGTAGCAGTGTCTGCTAGTCAGCGGATTATCCCGGCTGTTAAGCAAGCTACACCACCTGTAGTTTGGACACTTAATTTTTTCAAAGGAAATGCTTCTGGACCACGGGATACTCAGTGAAGAGCATCAGGAGGCACCCCAAGGCATAGGGGCTGGGACTGGCAGTAGGATGCCTTGCGGTGGACAGCCGAGCTCGATCCTTATAAAAGCTTTTTAACTGCAGCAGCTTTAGTGGACGCTACTGGAGCTGGAATTACGCGGCTGCTGGCATGAGACTTGCCCTCCAATAGATCCTTGTAAATGGATTTAAAGTGTATTCATTCAAATTAGAGAGACAATTTAAATTAAAAAGCTTAGAGCTGCCTCCACCACAGGGGGGCTCGCTCGACCCACCAGCGGACAGGCACCAGTATTGGGAGAGGGGGGCTGGCCGTCAGGGTTCACCGCGGCTCTGGCACAAACCCGGCGACGCGGAGGTGGCACGGGCAGGAGCGGACTGAACGTGTCGGCTTCTCACTTTTTGGATTTTAGAAGGGCATGACATGCCTATATCTGTGTCTCCCCCTCCTTTTACTCCTCCACCTCTTTTCTTTTCGCATGACTATATGTACTTGTCACTTTTCCATGTGTTAGTTGTGTCTTCTGAGCAGTTTGTCAGCTTTTGGACACCTTTGAAGGTGTTTTCTATGTGTTTCTATGTGTTTTTGTTTGCCTGCCATTGGTTTTAACGGTGTTCGAAGGTGTTCGACGAACAGTTCGACGAACAGTTCGGCGAACACACGGGTGTTCGACGAACCGAACCGAACTCGAACACTACGGGGGTGGCTCAACACTACTCTCCACTCGCCTTCGGCCTACTCGGGCCCTCACTAGGCTACTCACACTAACGGCAGCTTGCCGCGCTTCACCGATCTTATGGTGCCGGCACACCTAAAGCTCACTATTCTGAGCTACAACTGAGTCTGGACTGTGCTCCACTGCAGACTGACCTCTCTCAGGATTCTGTTACTGCAGAAACTCTCTCAACAGACTGACTGAGCTCGACTCTGTATTCAGATGTGTACTAGCTGAATTCTCCAGAGGAACTGAACTGCATGGCTCCACCTTCCCTATTTATATCCCTAACGGGCTCCCCCTGCTGGTCTGAGGTGGAAGGTGGAGATGTGTGAATGTTTATGGGGGCCTCTTGTGGAGGAATCCATCAATGCACTCTTCTAGGATCTGTGATACCAAGCGCAGCTGGGCGTCACAGGTTCACTGGGTATGAATACTTTTTCAAGGCACTGTATATCGGTGACCAGATGTTTTGGGTGACACACAGAATAGCATTGTGGGGTGCATTTGGTTCTCCAGGTCACAGGTTGTGTTCATCTCATTTAAAAAGAAGATAATCATTAGATGATACTAGTCGGTAGAAAGGAACTAGTTGGTAATTGGCAACACATCAACACATTTATTATGTCATTAATTGCAGTGGAGGAGTGTGGTTTGGGATGTAAACCCCTATAAAAAAACTTTGTGTCAGATCAGGCAAATTACAATATATTTGTCATTCGCATCAGTGATTTCTATGAATGGATGAGATTGCTTAACCAAGACTGTGGCGACTGTGGTGCCTCTGGCTAATGATCAATGTGAAATGATATGACCACCCAAATCAGTGTTTTCTTAGTAGAAGGAGACTGTCCCTAGATATGGGTGTCTCTTAGAGACCTAATAAATTGACAACTTGGCTTTGCAGATACAGTTGAAACCAGAAGTTTCCATACAGTACACTATATAAAAAGACACATCTGCATGTTTTTCTCAATATCTGACATGAAATCAGAATAAACGTTTCCCGTTTTAGATCAATTAGGATTACCAAAATTTTTAATATTTGCCAAATGTCAGAATAATGAGAGAGAGAGAATGTTTAAAGGCATTTTTATTACTTACTACAAAGTCGAAAGTTTACATATACTAAGATTACAATGCCTTTAAACAATTCTGGACTGCCCATATGATGATGTCATGTGTTTGGAAGATTCTGATTTTTTTGGCAACATTTGAGTTAATCAGAGACACGCCTGTGTCTTCTTTTCTCATGATGCCATTTATTTTGTGAAGTGCACCAGTCCCTCCTGCAGCAAAACAACCCTACAACATGATGCTGCCACCCTGATGTTTTACAGATGGGATGGTGTTCTTATTTAGAAGGTGTGTATAAGGCTGCGTGCACACAATGCGTTTTTCATGCGTTTATGCTGCGGAATTTCCGCAGCGGAAACGCATCAAAAACGCATGGTAATCCGCACCCCATGGTCCCCAATGGCATTCCGCAATGTCAATGCACATGCTGCGGATTTTTCCGCAGCGTTTCTGCAGCGCAAATAAATCCGCAGCATGTTCATTAATTTTGAGGAAGCGCAGCCATTGACTTGCATTGAGACGCATAATATCCCCGTCTGTACATTTGTACAAGCGGATAACATGCGTCTCAATGTGCGGATGGTACCGAGTTCTGGAGGAGAGAAGGCTCTCATCCAGACCTGGGTACCATTGTACCTGTAAAAAAAAGAATAAAATAAAAAATAAAGTTTATACTCACCTGTCCGGCGGCTTCTCTCTACATGCCGGCAGCGCTTCTCCTTCCAGGACCTGAGATGGCGTCGCGGTCATGTGACCGCAGGCTGTCTCGCGATGTGCCGGCAACCCGGAAGAAGCCAGGACGAGCGCGGCAGCACACGCGGCGGGGGATCGGTGGTAAGTATAGCTTTATTTTTTTTATTTTTTAAGGTCACACTGTATAAATCCATGCCGTTTGCATGGATTTATACAGTGTGACCTAGTTGTCAAGCACTTTCCAAGTGATGCTATCGCCTGGAAAGTGCTTGTCAGTCCGCATGCGGAAACACATGCGTTAACGCATGTGGGTACGCATGTGCATCCGCATGTATTCCGCATGTATTCTGCAGGAAAAACACATGCACAATCTGCATGCGTTTTTTCTGCAGGGAGATGCATAAATGCTGCAGAAATTTTCTGCTTCATTTCTGCATCGTGGGCACATAGCCTAACAGTTTACACTTTCAACATGTCAAAAAATTGTGATCACCTAGGTCTGCTGCCTCTTGAATCTGATGAAGGAGAACAGCAGTAACCATTTCATAACAAAACGCCTGGGTCAGTCCGTTCTGTATATTGCCCTGGATTGTGTTTTTAAAGGTGCCATTTGTATGGCACCGGTAATTCCACTAGTGGAGAACCAAAATGCTGCAAAGGTCACTGATATAAAAATGTTACATTCTGGTCTGAAACTGCCCCAACTGCAACCTCTTTCATCGGGCGTCACCACTCTTACACTGTGGATGGCACTGTTGATGCAAGTGTGGTGCATGCATCCAAGCATATTAGTGAGGCTGGGGCTGGTGGTGATGTCCAGCTGAAGAGTCTGTGGACCCGGTTCATCAAAGCTAAGCTAAGTGGCTAGCGCCAAGAGTGTTTGTGAGAGCCCTTTTAAAAGATGCAAAAACTCCATGAACCGTCCCCTGTAACAACTTTTTCTAACTTTGGAAAACCAGAATTGGTTACCTCCATATAATAAAATGTTGGATTCACAGTTTCACTGCCAGTCAAGAGCTCATGTACTATGGTATCTAATTAATACTTTTGAGATATGCTCTGGCATTTTTAAACAGGAGCTGAAAAGGAGCTTACTGTTTTCATATTTTAGCAAGAAATTTTTTTTATAAAACTACTTTAATCATGCCTTAGACTAAGTCCATTGCCCACAGCCCTGCTCACTGCAGATATACTCCTCAGCCCCTCAGCTTCCTACCTCTTCTCCTTGCCCACAGCCCTGATCACAGCAGCTGTCCTCCTCAGCCCCTCAGCTTCCTACCTCTTCTCCTTGCCCACACCCCGGCTCACCGCAGCTGTCCTCCTCAGCCCCTCAGCTTCCTACCTCTTCGCCTTGCCCACACCCCTGCTCACCGCAGCTGTCCTCCTCAGCCCCTCAGCTACCTACCTCTTCTCCTTGCCCACACCCCTGCTCACCGCAGCTGTCCTCCTCAGCCCCTCAGCTACCTACCTCTTCTCCTTGCCCACACCCCTGCTCACCACAGCTGTCCTCCTCAGCCCCACAGCTTCCGATTCCTTCCCCTTGCCCACAGACCTGCTCACCGCAGCTGTCCTCCTCAGCCCCTCAGCTTCCTACCTCTTCTCCTTGCCCACAGCCCTGCTCACCGCAGCTGTCCTCCTCAGCCCCTCTGCTTCCTATTCCTTCCCCTTGCCCACAGACCTGCTCACCGCAGCTGTCCTCCTCAGCCCCTCAGCTTCCTACCTCTTCTCCTTGCCCACACCCCTGCTCACCGCAACTGTCCTCCTCAGCCCCTCAGCTTCCTACCTCTTCTCCTTGCCCAAAGCCATGCTCACCGCAGCTGTCCTCCTCAGCCCCTCAGCTTCCTACCTCTTCTCCTTGCCCACAGCCCTGCTCACCGCAGCTGTCCTCCTCAGCCCCTCAGCTTCCTATTCCTTCCCCTTGCCCACAGACCTGCTCACCGCAGCTGTCCTCCTCAGCCCCTCAGCTTCCTACCTCTTCTCCTTGCCCACAGCCCTGCTCACCGCAGCTGTCCTCCTCAGCCCCTCAGCTTCCTACCTCTTCTCCTTGCCCACACCCCTGCTCACCGCAACTGTCCTCCTCAGCCCCTCAGCTTCCTACCTCTTCTCCTTGCCCACAGCCATGCTCACCGCAGCTGTCCTCCTCAGCTCCTCAGCTTCCTACCTCTTCTCTTTGCCCACAGCCCTCCTCACCGCAGCTGTCCTCCTCAGCCCCTCAGCTTCCTACCTCTTCTACTTGCCCACACCCCTGCTCATAGCAACTGTCCTCCTCAGCCCCTCAGCTTCCTACCTCTTCTCCTTGCCCACAGCCCTGGTCACCGCAGTTGTCCTCCTCAGCCCCTCAGCTTCCTACCTCTTGTAACGGGTCCGGGAGGCGGAACCTCTGAGCTACTATACAAGGGGGCGGCCCTTGTAAGGGAGCGGGTGGCAGTCTCTGGGTGAACGGACAGGGAGTTACGGCAAGTGATCAGGGCAGTCTCTGGGTAAGGGGTAGGTACGACCTGTGATGGCAGAGCCTCCGGGTAGGCTAGCAGGCAGATGGTAGATGTGTGCTCCCAGGTGAGCAAGCGAGAGTCTCTGGAATAGCAGGTGGTCACGGCACGTGACGGCGGAACCTCCAGGCTGGCAGGCAGGTAGGTAACGGAGAAGCGCTCCCAGGTGAGCGGGAAAGAGTCTCTGGAATAGCTGGTGGTCACTGCACGTGACAACGGGACCTCCGGGCTGGCAAGCAGGCAGGTAACGGAGATGCGCTCCCAGGTGAGCGGGCAAGAGTCTCTGAGATAGCTGGTGGTCACAGCACGTGACAACGGAGCCTCCGGGCTGGCAAGCAGGCAGATAACGGAGAAGCGCTCCCAGGTGAGCGGGCAAGCTGGTCCATAGACAGACTGACCGGAGTAGTAAGGCAGACCGTCGGACCTCAGGCAAGCAGGCAGGTAGCTGATATGCGCTCCCAGGTGAGCGGGCAGGCTGGTCCTTTAGACAGACTGACAGGAGTAGTAAGGCAGACCGTCGGACCTCAGACTGGCAGACAGGTAACAAGTATTCAGGCAGGAATCAGGCAGGTAACTAGCAGGAAACTGGCAACGGGACCTGAGGGCTGAAGCACAGGTGAGACACAGGTGCAAACAACATTGCTCGGGCACCTCCATTTTGGAGGAGGTGCCTTATATATGATGAAGTCCTCCGGCCATTGGCCGGGGACTCTTTAGGGCGGCGCGCGCGGCCCCTTTAAGAGGAGGGAAGCGCGCGCGCGCCCTAAGCACAGGGGCCGGGAAGGAGCGCGCGCTGAGAGCAGAGCAGGAGGAGGACGCCGGGACGGAGCGCGCGCTGACAGCAGAGCAGGAGGAGGACGCCGGGACGGAGCGCGCGCTGACAGCAGAGCGGGGAGAGGACGCTGGGACGGAGCGCGCGCTGACAGCAGAGCGGTGAGGGGAGCAGCGTCCCTGCCTAGCAGAGGGCAGGGACGCCAGTGCTACAGTACCCCCCCCTTTAGGCCCCCCCTTTTTTAGGCCAGACAGAAATTTAGCTAGGATGAGAGGGGCATGGATATTCTCCCGGGGCTCCCACGTTCTCTCCTCAGGACCAAACCCCCTCCAATCTACCAAGAAAAAGGTCTTTCCTCTTACCCTTTTGGTGGCAAGAATGTTCTCTACCTCAAACTCGTCCTCAGCAGAAACCGGAGCAAGAGGCGTACCTGTAGACTTAGAAAAAGAGTTAAGTACCACAGGTTTGAGGAGAGATACATGGAAGGAGTTAGGGATCCGTAAGTTGGCCGGGAGTTTCAATTTATAGGCCACCGGGTTGATCTGACTGATAACCTCCAGTGGGCCGATGAACCGAGGCCCCAACTTATAGGAAGGGATCTTGAGCCGGACATATTTGGACGAGAGCCAGACTTTATCCCCAGGACGGAATTGAGGAGGATCCAGACGTCCTTTGTCAGCGTGCCTTTTCATACGCTCGGATGACAGAAGGAGTGCGGACCGGGTACTCTCCCATATGGAGGAAGACTCGCTCTCGTGATTGTTGTACGAGAATTCGGCCCATGGCAGGAGATCCACCCAGTCAGAATGGTGAGCATTAACGAAGTGCCGGAGGTAACTGGTCAGGTTCTGATTGATCCGCTCCACTTGACCATTAGACTGTGGGTGGTAAGCGGAGGAGAAGTCCAGAGTGACGTCTAGCAATTTACAAGTGGCTCTCCAGAAACGAGAAGTGAACTGTACTCCTCGATCCGACACGATGTGACGGGGCAGGCCATGAAGACGGAAGATGTGGCGGATAAAGACTCTAGCCAGCTCAGGTGCAGACGGAAGACCTGGCAGGGGAATGAAGTGAGCCATCTTGGAAAAGCGGTCAGCGACCACCCAAATGACCGTACAACCGGCAGAGACGGGCAGATCAGTTACGAAGTCCATCGCTATATGCTGCCAGGGGGCAGCAGGTGCTGGCAGAGGAAGAAGGCGGCCGGCCGACAGGTGTCTCGGAACCTTGTTGCGGGCGCAGGACACACAGGCAGAAACAAAGTCCATAACATCCTTGTGCAGGTTAGGCCACCAGTAGTGCCGGGTAATAAGCTGGAGGGTCTTTTTCTGACCGGCGTGGCCAGCTAGTTTAGACGAATGACCCCAGTGTAGGATCCTCTCCCGATCAGGTACCGATACGAACGTCTTACCAGGAGGGAGACAATTTAGACTCACGGGGGCCACCTGCATTACTCTGGCGGGATCGATGGGGCAGTCACATGGTCTATGAGGTGGTAATGTCTCTGCCTCCTCCATATCAAAGACATCAGCACAAGACCAATAAGGAATCGGAAGTCCAGGTAGATTAGCTGGGATAGGAGAGGGACGGACGGAATGGACGGGAACCAGACAGGTTTTATGACAGTCTTGTCCCCAGCGAAGGACTTCTCCGGTTTGCCAGTCAAGCACGGGTGCATGTCTCTGGAGCCAAGGCAGACCTAGCAAGAGGGCGTGAGAGAGTCCAGGCAGAACGTGAAGGGAGATACTCTCTGAATGCAGCATACCCACTTGCAGAGTAATGGATTCGGTGATGAATTGGATGGGGCGAGATAAGAGGCCCCCATCCACGGCAACAACAGACAAGGGTACAGCCAGAGGTTTGGTGGGGATGCGGTATTTCTCCACCAGGGACAGTGAAATAAGATTTCCGGCTGCTCCAGAGTCAAGTTGGGCTAGTTCGGAATAACGATTCTCCCCGCAGATGATTGAGACAGACAGCAGCAGGGATGGAGAGGATTTATTTTTGTCTAGATCAAGTCCTCTGAGCGAACCTAGACACAGGCGTTCTCCCGACCTCTCCGGGCAGGCACGGATCCGATGCTCCTTACTGCCACAGTAGAAGCAGCTCCCCTCGGCACGGCGAAAGTCCTGACGGGATTTGACCATCTTGGTCTGGTCGACCTGCATAGGCTCAGGAGAGTGTACCTGGGGAGAAACGGAAGGAGTGACGGGTTTCAGAAAAGTAGGAACCAGACGTGGAAGCCCCTTTTCACGGGTGACCTCTTTGGCACGTTCCTGGAACCGTAGGTCAATCCGGGTGGCAAGAGTTATTAGGTCATCGAGAGTGGTAGGAATGTCCCGACCAGCAAGTTCATCTTTAATACGGCCGGACAGACCCTCCCAGAAGACGGATACCAGAGCTTCGTTATCCCAGGCCAGCTCCGAGGCAAGGGTACGGAACCGTATGGCATATTGACCCACGGTGAGGCTTCCCTGACGGAGGCGTAGCAGAGATGATGCGGATGAGGTCCTCCGTCCGGGTTCGTCGAAGGCTTTCCGGAAAGCCGTGAGAAAGGCAGGCAAGTCGGACACCAGGGGGTCTCCTCTCTCCCATAGAGGATTTAGCCAGGCCAGAGCCTCCCCGGTGAGATGGGACATGATGAATGCAATTTTAGCTCGGTCGGAGTTAAACTGGTGGGACAATAGTTCAAAATGCAGGGTGCACTGATTTATGAAGCCCCGAGCCAGGACGGAGTCGCCTCCGAAGCGAGGAGGTGCAGAGAGCCGGGGTCCGGAAAAGGATACCATGGTACTGGCCGTAGTTGCAGGATCAGACAGGGTGTTCAGGCGAGTATTAACATTCCGCAGATGACCCAGGATGGCCTCCTGTTGGGACTTCTGACGGGACAGTTCAAGACAGAGGTCCGAGAGCGAGGGAGCTTGGGTGCCACCGGGTTCCATGGCCCGAGCAAACTGTAACGGGTCCGGGAGGCGGAACCTCTGAGCTACTATACAAGGGGGCGGCCCTTGTAAGGGAGCGGGTGGCAGTCTCTGGGTGAACGGACAGGGAGTTACGGCAAGTGATCAGGGCAGTCTCTGGGTAAGGGGTAGGTACGACCTGTGATGGCAGAGCCTCCGGGTAGGCTAGCAGGCAGATGGTAGATGTGTGCTCCCAGGTGAGCAAGCGAGAGTCTCTGGAATAGCAGGTGGTCACGGCACGTGACGGCGGAACCTCCAGGCTGGCAGGCAGGTAGGTAACGGAGAAGCGCTCCCAGGTGAGCGGGAAAGAGTCTCTGGAATAGCTGGTGGTCACTGCACGTGACAACGGGACCTCCGGGCTGGCAAGCAGGCAGGTAACGGAGATGCGCTCCCAGGTGAGCGGGCAAGAGTCTCTGAGATAGCTGGTGGTCACAGCACGTGACAACGGAGCCTCCGGGCTGGCAAGCAGGCAGATAACGGAGAAGCGCTCCCAGGTGAGCGGGCAAGCTGGTCCATAGACAGACTGACCGGAGTAGTAAGGCAGACCGTCGGACCTCAGGCAAGCAGGCAGGTAGCTGATATGCGCTCCCAGGTGAGCGGGCAGGCTGGTCCTTTAGACAGACTGACAGGAGTAGTAAGGCAGACCGTCGGACCTCAGACTGGCAGACAGGTAACAAGTATTCAGGCAGGAATCAGGCAGGTAACTAGCAGGAAACTGGCAACGGGACCTGAGGGCTGAAGCACAGGTGAGACACAGGTGCAAACAACATTGCTCGGGCACCTCCATTTTGGAGGAGGTGCCTTATATATGATGAAGTCCTCCGGCCATTGGCCGGGGACTCTTTAGGGCGGCGCGCGCGGCCCCTTTAAGAGGAGGGAAGCGCGCGCGCGCCCTAAGCACAGGGGCCGAGAAGGAGCGCGCGCTGAGAGCAGAGCAGGAGGAGGACGCCGGGACGGAGCGCGCGCTGACAGCAGAGCAGGAGGAGGACGCCGGGACGGAGCGCGCGCTGACAGCAGAGCGGGGAGAGGACGCCGGGACGGAGCGCGCGCTGACAGCAGAGCGGTGAGGGGAGCAGCGTCCCTGCCTAGCAGAGGGCAGGGACGCCAGTGCTACACCTCTTTGCCTTGCCAACACCCCTGCTCACCACAGCTGTCCTCCTCAGCCCCTCAGCTGCCTACCTCTTCGCCTTGCCAACACCCCTGCTCACCGCAGCTGTCCTCCTCAGCCCCTCAGCTTCCTACTTCTTCCCCTTGCCCAAAGCCCTGCTCACCGCAGCTGTCTTCCTCAGCCCCTCAGCTTCCTACCTCTTCTCCTTGCCCACAGCCCTGCTCACCGTAGCTGTCCTCCTCAGCCCCTCAGCTTCCTACCTCTTCTCCTTGCCCACACCCCTGCTCACCGCAGCTGTCCTCCTCAGCCCCTCAGCTTCCTACCTCTTCTCCTTGCCCACACCCCTGCTCACCGCAGCTGTCCTCCTCAGCCCCTCAGCTACCTACCTCTTCTCCTTGCCCACACCCCTGCTCACCGCAGCTGTCCTCCTCAGCCCCTCAGCTTCCTACTCCTTCCCCTTGCCCACAGCCCTGCTCACCGCAGCTGTCTTCCTCAGCCCCTCAGCTTCCTACCTCTTCTCCTTGCCCACAGCCCTGCTCACCGTAGCTGTTCTCCTCAGCCCCTCAGCTTCCTACCTCTTCTCCTTGCCCACACCCCTGCTCACCGCAGCTGTCCTCCTCAGCCCTTCAGCTTCCTACCCCTTCCCCTTGACAACAGCCCTGCTCACCGCAGCTGTCCTCCTCAGCCCCTCAGCTTCCTACCTCTTCTCCTTGCCCACAGCCCTGCTCACCGCAGCTGTCCTCCTCAGCCCCTCAGCTTCCTACCTCTTCTCCTTGCCCACACCCCTGCTCACCGCAGCTGTCCTCCTCAGCCCCTCAGCTTCCGACCTCTTCTCCTTGCCCACAGCCCTGCTCACCGCAGCTGTCCTCCTCAGCCCCTCAGCTTCCTACCTCTTCTCCTTGCCCACACCCCTGCTCACCGCAGCTGTCCTCCTCAGCCTCCTACCTCTTCTCTTTGCCCACTGCCCAGCTCATCGCAGCTGTCCTCCTCAGCCCCTCAGCTTCCTACCTCTTCTACTTGCCCACAGCCCAGCTCACCGCAGCTGTCCTCCTCAGCCCCTCAGCTTCCTACCTCTTCTCCTTGCCCACAGCCCTGCTCACTGCAGCTGTCCTCCTCAGCCCCTCATCTTCCTACCTCTTCGCCTTGCCAACACCCCTGCTCACCGCAGCTGTCCTCCTCAGCCACTCAGCTTCCTACCTCTTCTCCTTACCCACACCCCTGCTCACAGCAGCTATCCTCCTCAGCCCCTCAGCTTTCTACCTCTCAGCCTATAGCCTCTCTGTGCAGCTCCTCTGTCCCATCCTCCCTCAGCTGCTCTCTGACTGCTGTCTGACAGCAGCATCCCCTCAGTCCCCTTGTGCTCTAGAAGTACTCAGCTCAAGTGCCCTCTCTCCTTGTGTCACTTTCCTCTACTTTTCTCATAGCCACACCAAGTGCCAAGCAGCCCAGAATCAGCCTGACGACAGCTATTGGGCTAAGTATCGCACTATTAGGCTGCATGCCCACTATGCGTTTTTCAAGCGTTTTTGATGCGGAATTTCTGCAGCGAAAATGCTTAAAAAACGCTTGATAATACGTGCTCCATGGTCCCCAATGACAAACCTCATGTGCTGTGCACATGCTGCGGAAATTTCCGCTGCGGATTATCATTGCGGAAAAATACGCATCAATTGTTGCCATTGACTTGCATTGAAACGCATAATATCCGTGTCAGTACATTTGTATACACGGATATTATGCGTTTCTATGTGCAGATGGTACCCGGGTGTGGATGAGAGGAGACTCATCCAGACCCAGGTACCATAGTACCTGTTAAAAAAGAATTTCAAATAAAAAATAAAGATTATACTTACCTTCCGATGTCCTCCCGGGGTTTTCTCCCCTCCGTCTGGTCTTCTCTATGGGTCTCGGTGTTGTGAAGGACCTGCCATGATGTCATTGAGTCATGTGACCTGTCACATGACTCAATGACGTCACCGCAGGTCCTTCACACCACCGTGAGCCGCCCAAGACACCAGACCCATCGGAGAGAACATCGGGAGGACATCGGAAGGTGAGTATAAAATTATTTTTTTATTTTTTACCATTCTTATTCTTTTTTTAACTAACTTGTTCACACTATATAAAATCCATGCCGGTTGCATGGATTTATATAGTGGGACCAAGTTGTCAAGAACTTTTCCAAGTGATGCTAAAATCGCTTGGAAAAGCGCTTGATAACCCGCATGCAGAAATGCTGCAAAAAAACGCTCGACAAACGCTTCTACCTGGCTGGAAAAACACATGAAAAAACCGCATTCGTTTTTCCTGCAGGGAGAAGCGTAAAAAATCTGCAGCATTTCTGCATCGTGGGCACATAGCCTCATAAACCCCTTGATTGCTGTAGGGATAGTAGGTGATAGGCGGGTGGTTTGTAATTAATGTTTGTATGCTTTTAGGCAAGTGGGTGGGAAGTATAATTAGGTTATTGGTGGGGTTAATTGTATATCCGTATTGTGTGCTATTGTTAATATTATTGTGTACTGTGGAAATTGGTAGTATATTAACTGTAGACTTGTGTGTAATAAATGTATTTTATTGATACACGGTTTCGTCTCAGTTAGTCGCCGTTAGTATCACATATAGCAAAGGAATCAGAGTAGTAACAGGTGAGGTATTAGCGGGATACCGATTATTAATAGTCAAGCCTGACATTAATAATTAATATACGGAACACCACCCTGTAACATAAGGGCAGACATTATGGCGCCTATACTTACCCCCAGCTCATAGGTGGATCTGCCGGCTCTGCCATCCTCAGGGTCTTAATGAAATGTACTTTTTAAGACTGCGGCTCTCATTTTACACTTACATCTGGAGGATGTGCAGGTCCACTAGTTGTAAGCTCTTGTGTTCTCCATAGGACAAATTTTCCCTATTTAGAAAAAAAAAAAAAAATCCGGCCTCCTGCCACCCCTTAATAGCCGGCCATCTCTCACCTTTTTCCCCACTCCTATGACAACACTGTCATAAGTATGAGGAAATCCAACTGCCGGTAATGGTAGATTTATCATAGGCAAGTGCAAGATGTTGTTTAAAAAAAAAAATCCAACCTCCTCCACCCCTTAATAGCCGGCCATCACGCACCTCAGTATTTCATCATTGCCCAAGACAGCACCAAAAATTGGAGCTAAAATGAGCAGGAGGAAATCCTATTACCGGTCAGTGAAAAATATTTGGCACATGCCTATGATTGGAATAAAGCGCAGATATTAGTAACATTGTAACGTAGGTTGAAGAAAGACCTCGGTCCATCAAGTTCAACTTTCCTCCCCCAATTGTACTCCGTACACTAACACTACACTAACTTACTAACTAACTGGCACTAGACCTCACAAATGTATTATTATTATTATTATTATTATTATTACCATTTTTATCATTGCTGCACTATAACAATTAAGAATGTACCCGTTTATCATTTAATTTTTAAATTAGTTTTATATTTTGTATTACTCTTGTGATTCTAATAATGGTATTACTAGAATCCCTATGCCTAAATCTGTTGATCCAGAAGAAGGCAAAAACCCCAGGACACCTAACGCCAATTTGCATCACGGGGAAAAATTCCTTATTGACCCCGAGAAAAGGCGATCAGTCCTAGAACCCTGGATCAAACCTAATTATGATTCTAATTATGTAATTACCGTACTATTACCGTACGACATGTACTACTATAGGTGTAACATTTTGTCTAATTTAACTGTAACCCTGAATGTTATGTGTATCGAGGAAATCGTCCAGCCCTTTTTTGAAAGCTGTTATAGTGTCTGCCATCACTACCTCTTGTGGTCGGCATTCCACAGTCCCACTGCTCTGACTGTAAAAAACCCTTTCCTGTTTAGGTGCCTTAAAAAATGGAAATATTCAAATTACACGTTTAACCCACTTCATTCTGTTGTTATTTACAGATACAACTAAAAACTCTTACATTTTTCTTATATTAAAAAGCTTTGCAGGTTTTTTTGTTTTGTTTAACTATATAGATGTTCCATGAGAAGGCTCAATGGCTTCTGGAATGGGTACCCCTGGCATGGACTGGAATGACATTGGCATGGGTGTCTTCACGGGACTTTGATGAAATAGTCCTCCATTCTTACCCCCAGCTCATAGGTGGATCTGCCGGCTCTGCCATCCTCAGGGTCTTAACAAAATGTACTTTTTAGGACTGCGGCTCTCATTTTACACTTACATCTGGAGGATGTGCAAGTCCACTAGCTGTAAGCTCTTGTGTTCTCCATAGGACAAATTTTCCCTATTAAAAAAAAAAAAAAAAAAATCCGGCCTCCTGCCACCCCTTAATAGCCGGCCATCTCTCACCTTTTTCCCCACTCCTATGACAACACTGTCATAAGTATGAGGAAATCCAACTGCCAGTAATGGTAGATTTATCATAGGCAAGTGCAAGATGTTGTTAAAAAAAAAAATCCGGCCTCCTGCCACCCCTTAATAGCCGGCCATCACGCACCTCAGTATTTCATCATTGCCCAAGACAGCACCAAAAAATGCAGCTAAAATGAGCAGGAGGAAATCCTATTACCGGTCAGTGAAAAATGTTTGGCACATGCCTATGATTGGAATAAAGCGCAGATATTAGTAACATTGTAACATTGGTTGAAGAAAGACCTCGGTCCATCAAGTTCAACTTTCCTCCCCCAATTGTACTCCGTACACTAACACTACACTAACTTACTAACTAACTGGCACTAGGCCTCACAAATGTATTATTATTATTATTATTATTATTATTATTATTATTATTAATATTATTATTACCATTTTTATCATTGCTGCACTATAACAATTAAGAATGTACCCATTTATAATTTCATTTTTTAAATTAATTTTATATTTTGTATTACTCTTGTGATTCTAATAATGGTATTACTAGAATCCCTATGCCTAAATCTGTTGATCCAGAAGAAGGCAAAAACCCCAGGACACCTAACTCCAATTTGCATCACAGGGAAAAATTCCTTCTTGACCCCGGGAAAAGGCGATCAGTCCTAGAACCCTGGATCAAACCTAATTATGTTATTACTAGTTATATATTTAATATTACACTACTTATTGTACTACTGCAGTTATTAATTAATTTGTTTTTATTTTTATAAATGTGACTATTTGATATCGTTACTATTATTAACATCCTGCTATCTTATTACAGTATTATTCTAACTTTCCTATCACTACTAATACTACCCTATGCCTACATTGTTGATCCAGAAGAAGGCAAAAACCCCAGGACACCTTCAGCCAATTTGTGTCACAGGGGAAAAATCCCTTCTTGACCCCGAAAATAGGCGATCAGTCCTGGAACCCTGGATCAAAGATCAAACCTAATTATGATACTAATTATGTAATTACTATTATGGTATTAAATGTACTTCTATAGGTGTAACATTTTGTCTAATTTAACTGTAACCCTCAATGTTATGTGTATCGAGGAAATCATCCAGCCCCTTTTTTGAAAGCTGTTATAGTGTCTGCCATCACTGCTTATTGTGGTAGGGAATTCCACAGTCCCACTGCCCTGACTGTAAAGAACCCTTTCCTGTTTAGGTGCCTTAAAAAATGGGAATATTCAAAATACACTTTTAACCCACTTCATTCTGTTGTTATTTACAGATGTAAGAAAAATGTAAGAGGTTTTAGTTGCATTAAAAAGCTTTGCAGGTTTTTTTGCTTTGTTTAACTATATAGATGTTCCATGAGAAGGCTCAATGGCTTCTGGAATGGGTACCCCTGGCATGGACTGGAATGACATTGGCATGGGTGTCTTCACGGGACTTTGATGAAATAGTCCTCCATTCTTACCCCCAGCTCATAGGTGGATCTGCCGGCTCTGCCATCCTCAGGGTCTTAATGAAATGTACTTTTTAAGACTGCGGCTCTCATTTTACACTTACATCTGGAGGATGTGCAAGTCCACTAGCTGTAAGCTCTTGTGTTCTCCATAGGCCAAATTTTCCCTATTTAAAAAAAAAAAAAAAATCCGGCCTCCTGCCACCCCTTAATAGCCGGCCATCTCTCACCTTTTTCCCCACTCCTATGACAACACTGTCATAAGTATGAGGAAATCCAACTGCCGGTAATGGTAGATTTATCATAGGCAAGTGCAAGATGTTGTTAAAAAAAAAAAAATCCGGCCTCCTGCCACCCCTTAATAGCCGGCCATCACGCACCTCAGTATTTCATCGTTGCCCAAGACAGCACCAAAAATTGGAGCTAAAATGAGCAGGAGGAAATCCTATTACCGGTCAGTGAAAAATGTTTGGCACATGCCTATGATTGGAATAAAGCGCAGATATTATGGCGCTTATTCTTACCGCCAGCCCATAGGTGGATCTGCTGGCTCCGTCATTCTCTGTGTCTTCATTCGGGGTCCCTCGACGTCTCCATGGTCACCTTCATTCTTGCAGCGTTTGTTCCAGTGATGTCCAGTCTTCTGATTTTCAGTCTTCCGGAGGCTCAGGTGGGCCGCTCGCTCTGATGACTATAGAGCTGGGGTCTGCTCAAGGGTTTCCAAGTTGACAAATGAAAATCCCTCAAACAATGCCTGGTCCTTTGTTGATATAGGTGCTGTGGCCTCTGCTGCTTCTAGTTTCTCCAGGTGGAATGGTTTATGACGACGGGGAGGCTCAGATGGCTATAAAGGAAAAAAGGAATTATAACATTAAAATTATGACTTTATATCAGAGTCTCCGTTAAAAACAAGTTGTGTTGATTGAAAACTAGTAAAATAATAGACACAAAGATTTTAATACTAAGAAACCATATCTGCTCATATACTTACTACAGGGACGTATGGTGGAGGCAGTTTCAGGGCTTCCACAGAGACCCAGTCGATACGCTGAAAAAACCTGTGCTTTCTGATGTTACCGTTGGCTCCTAAGCGACTGGCAGGATCTTTCTGAAGGAGCTAATAAAGATAAAACCAAAATCCATGAATGTAAACTGGAGAGAAAATGATGACTACTATGCAGAGATGAGCAAATCCACTTGATGCAAACTGAATTTGTGTTGAATTTTTGTGAATCTGATGAACCTGGTGAATTTCAACAATTTGTGATTTGCTTCTTGGGAATCACCTAAAATAATTGCAGACAATTTTCATACAGTATTACTAAAAATTACATCAGCCAGAGAAGACTTATAGGACCTCTGATGTAAGCCGTCCAGGCTTCACCATAATGCTTTAAGGTGTCACATCACATGTTATAGCACAATCAGGAGGGACTATCATAGCCTGTATGAAAGCCAAAGCAATGAATGTAGGAGTCATTTTGTGGTGAATCTGGATAGGGAGAGCACATCACAGCTTAGCAGTAGAGATTGAGAGAGAAAGACATAAAACAGTAAAAGACTGCACAGATAGTATGTGACAGCACAGCAGTAAAGAACGGTTACCACAAGTTTACCCATTTATGTTGAGTACTTGCGATTTTAACATTTTTGGGAAAAAATTGGAACAAGCTGGTTAATTTGAATTTCAAAAGGTTTGCTCATCTCTACAACTATAACATTGTATACATCATAGTACTAATGACTGTTAAGACAACTGACCTGTTTAATGATGTTCCTGATGCCGGAGGATTTATCGTTGAGTGTCTGATGGTAGGCGCACTCATCGGTAACCATTTCTTTTAAGATGACACCAAAAGAATACCAGTCTACTCCGGCGTTATACTCCTTCCCAGCCAAAATCTACATAAAGAAGAAGAAAATAGATAAAGAGTTGGTCAAAAAGTTCCATATCTTCAGTGTAACAAAGTTCTCAGCATAATAATTGTAAGACTATGTAATATAGTGAGAGTGGATGATTCCTCTGGTTGTGGCATCACTTGAATATTATGATTACTACACTAATGACTGAAAGGAGCCATGCTGCTCTTCTGAGCTCCAGAACCTTTGTGGGCTGACTTGTAACTCTTTGGGTCTCTAATGCTGGCAAAACATATAGCATGATCATGTATTGTGGCCGGACTCACAGATTCCGGAGAGATCATCTAATGTGTATGGAGACATCCCAATTCAGCTCAAACACTGGATGCTGAATTTCAGTGCCCGATCCTTTGTGTCTGGCATGGTCATACTCCCCCCTCCCATTCAGAACGCATGTACACTCAGCTGAGGCAAGCTGCCTATCTAATGTGTATGGCATGCCAGATGTCAATGTCAGAATGTCCCATTTACTGTAATGGACATTTGTTGGATTATGTGTGTGATCCAGACAGACATACAATTATAGTATGAAAAAAAGAGAAAATCCTTGTTCTTCTCACCTCAGGAGCCATGTAGCCGGCAGTTCCAGCGTATCCAGTGGCTGTTCGGTCTCCATGCATGTTGTCAATTGAGAGACCGAAATCTGTGATCTTAATATGGCCCGTTTCAGCCACCAAGATGTTCTCGGGCTTGAGGTCTCTGTGGATGACGCCCTTTGAGTGGAGATGTTGGATTCCACAGACGAGTTCAGCGGCATAGAATCTGACAGAGAGAGAAGAAATTAGTGACTGTCTACAGAAATACAAGAAATCCTGCCCTATCCATAGTGTAATAAAGTGGCCGGTCAGGATTCTGTCCAGGTTCTGATGACTAATATATTGCTTTAGTCTAATCCATATTGCCATCAAAGAGCAATCAATACTGATGACAGAACTGCTGTTTATATATACTGTATATTTCTATTCGTGTATAATTACATAAAAATAAAACTTTACCTTGCACTGGGGATGTCAAGCTGCCCCTTCATCAGTAAGTAGCTGTAAAAGTCCCCGCAGCTCACGTATTCCAGACCAAGGAGCAAATGCAGCTGTTGTACAGAGCAGAGATATAGGTGAATTGCCAGATTATTACAGTACCTACACATCTACTACAGAATAGGACAGAATAACTATAGGCTACATGGTAAATGCCTGTCTGATTGTCCAGATACAAACATAGAGACATAACTATAGTAGGTACATGTGTTGCAGTCGCACTTAGCCCTGGAGCCTATGGGGCCAAAATATCCTTTTGGCCCATAAGAGAACACCAGTACTATTAAAGATCTGTAATGGTTGGGGGCCATGTTGGAAATTTTTCATTGGGGCTGTAATGCAGCGGCTTGCGGCATTACTGTAATGGTCCAGGGTGTGTTTTGGCCGACCATGTACCTCCCGAGGTGACTGATCACATGACTGTGACATCGCACAGGTCCTGTGCATACAGAAGGTCTGATCACATGACTGTGACATCAGCACAGGTCCTGTGTGTGCACTAGAGGATATATAAACCCTGGTAGATTTGAGACAGGTGTGAAAGGCGTGAGGCCTGTTCCCGTGTGTGGGACACCGTTAGCCTGGAGAGGCTTAGTGAGGCCTAGTGAAGCCTGAAAGGCAGAGGCTGGATCCTTACGTGTAAGCGATACCAGTAGTGTTGGAGGGCCAGAAGCTTGGAAGGCAAGAGTCCTGGAAGGCAGAGGCTGGATGTTAGGTGAGAAAACATACCAGTAGCCTTTGAAGGAACGAGGGCTGGAGACCCCCATCTGGGCAGCTGTAAAGCCACAGTGATGGCAGAACAAATCTGACTGAAGCAGCTAAAACCGGGCAAAGGTAAAGCACTGCATTATATGGACGCTGATATAAGTGACTTTGCTGATGGCTGTAACTGGAGCCAAGTGGGCCTGTCTGCCACTTGAAAGGCTCCTGGACATTATATGTGTATGTCGGCGAGCCACTGAGTTGGACTCGGTGATAAGCAGTAGTGAAGTGTAATAAACTGCTGGATTGTGAAATACTGGAAAACGTGGCTGGTGTGCTTTAATTGACCCGATGCAGCGAGTGTCCCCCAGCATGATGACTAGCGCTGCCTTACAGGGTCTATAAACTTCAAGCAACGCCACTATACACATATACACATACAGTATATACTCACACACATGCACATGTACTGTATGTACACACCAATGTGTAAGTGTGTCTATATACAGGGTCGGACTGGGGCACCGGGACACCGGAGAATTCTCCGGTGGGCCCGGGTCCTCAGCGGGCCCCCGAGCAGGACACACGGGTGCCCCTGGTTAACATGGCCGCCGGTGCTCCGCACTGCAAGGGCCTGGAGGGTCAGGGGGGCCCTTGCAGTGCGGCTGATGAAGGCAATCTGGCCTGGTTCTCGGTCCCATGGGCAGATTGCCCTCATCCTGTGTGGCAGGCAAGGAGCGATCCCTCCAGCTCCACTGCCGACAGGAGGAAAATGGCAGCATAGCTGCAGGGATCCGTCCTCACCTCTGCTTTCTGCCCGGCGTTTCCTCCCTCACACAGGCTCGCGCTGCTTGATGACGTCATCATGCAGCATGGGCCTGTCAGGGAGAAAGATGCCGGGCAGGAAGCAGAGGACAGTGCTGCGGGGGAGCGCGCTGAGAGACAAGTTTTGGGGTTTTTTGAGGGAGAGCAATGGTGATTGAGGAGGTGGGGGGAGATATGACATGGTGGGGGATATATGGCATGGCAATGGGGGAGGTGGGGGGAGATATGCATGGCATGGTGATGGAGGAGGTAGGGGGAGATATGACATGGCATTAGTGATAGAGGAGGTGGGGGAGATATGGCAATGATGGTGGAGCAGGTGGGGGGAGAAATGGCAATGATGATGGAGTAGGAGGGGGGAGATATGGCAATGATGACGGAGCAGGTTGGGGGAGATATGGCAATGATGACAGGGCAGGTGGGGGAGATATGGCAATGATGATGGAGCAGGTGGGGGGAGATATGGCAATGATGGAGGTGGTGGGGGGAGATATGGCAATGATGATGGAGGTGGTGGGGGGAGATATGGCAATGATGGAGAAGGTGGGGGAGATATGACAATGTTGGAGAAGGTGGGGGAGAGCAATGATTGGGATGGGGAAGAGCAATTATGGAGGTAGGAGAGAGAAATGATGGGGAATTATTTGGACGCTATTTGCTGTTAATATCTGGTCTGGTCATGGCATGGTGGTATTTCTCCCTTGTATGTAGTAATATTCGGTCACTATGGGGTGGTAATATCTGGTCTGGTCAAGGTGTGGTGATATTTCTACCTTGTATGTGGTATTATTCGGTCACTATGTGGTGGTAATATGTGGTCTGGTCATGGTTTAGTGGTATTTCTCCCTTGCATGTGGTATTATTCGGTCACTATGTGGTGGTAATATGTGGTCTGGTCATGGTTTAGTGGTATTTCTCCCTTGCATGTGGTATTATTCGGTCACTATGTGGTGGTAATATGTAGTCCAGTCATGGTGTGGCAGTGTTTCTCCCTTGTATGTGGTACTGTTTGTGTTGGTAAAGTGGATTGTGTTGTGTATGGCAGTCATCTGTTCTCTCTGATATTAATTAGGAGAAGATTCTTTGTTTCCATTAGTGATTAATTAAATACTTGGAACAAGATGCACTTACAGGGGTTCTCCGATGAAAACAAGTAATCACCTCTCCACAGGATAAGTGATAAGTTATTGATTAGTGGGGGTCTGAATGCTGGGACCTGCACCGATTGGTAGAATGTGGAGCTTTTATCCCCATTAGACTGGAGCTCATGTGCGACTTGACCACTGATCCATTCATTCCCTCAATGGCTGTTCTTGTTTTTTTTCTGGAAACCCCAAAGAGAATGAAGGGAGCTGCAGTCAGACGTCCCACCTGCCGCTGCATTTTAAAATGGGGATAAGTGTCCTGACAGGGATAAAACTTCCCCATTCTTCTGATCGGTGCGGTTTCCAATGTTCGGACCCAAACGATCAGTCAGTTATCACCTATCCCGTGGAGCCCTTGGATCGGTGATAACTTGTTTTAACCAAAGAACCCCTTTACTGCAAACTACCGTAATTGTACATCCTAGTTATAGCATGTGCACAGTAGATGTGCAGGAGCCGCCTGTGATTTACAGCAGACGCTCCACTATAACGGGGATATCGGCTATCAGGTATTTACATATAGCTGTAGGGTGGGCCCTGAGGATCAATTCCTCCTGTGGGACCCAGACACCCCAGTCCGACACTGTATATATATATATATATATATATATATATATATATACGAGAGATGCCATTAAAATGGTATTGGTTGTATATCTCATACTTATGTTCAAAGATATATTGACCTCTAGAACCATGCCACTACTACAAGCCCAACAGGCACATGCTCACTGGGCTGCAGCCCTCACCTACATTGTGGGCCATCGGCCGTGGTTTTGCAGCTGCTGGCCTTTTAATATTTTTTCATGTCCATGTCGTGTGTACCCGCCCATGCGCGCCCATGCACGACGCACACGCACAGCGTTCAGTACACCGCAGTGGCGTACTCTTTGCCAGGCCTAGTGCCAGATAGTGTTATCAGGATGTTCTTGGTAGAAGGGGCTACCGCTCTCTGCGCGCCGGCTCCTTACTTTCCTGCAGGCTCATCTTCAAGCTCTGGGAGGGCTGCATGCTACACTGATTCATCTCCAGGCTATGGATGAGTTAACAAGCTGAGGCCATGTAATGTATGTACATCAGCCCCAGTGTATCCTACTGTATATGATGTGTATACATCAGCCCCAGTGTATCCTATGTGATGTACATACTGTACATCAGCACCTGTATATCCTATATGATGTATATACATCAGCCCCAGTGTATTCTATACGATGTATATACTGTACATTAGCTCCAGTATCTCTTATATGATATATATACATCAGCCCTAGTGTATCCTATATGATGTTTGTACATCAGCCCCAGTGTATCCTATATGATGTATATACTCTACATTAGCACCCGTATATCCTTTAAGATGTACTATATATACATCAGCCCCAGTGTATCCTATATGATGTTTGTACATCAGCATGTCACAAGGAGGTTTTCTCTAACATCACAAACTGTGATGGCGGCGTCCAAGTCTGTGGATTCCACAGATTCATATACTGCTCCTTGTAACTCCATTGATAGCTATGGTCAGTGCAGGGTGACTAGGGCATCGACTCTTAGAGCTGCAGCTCCTTGGCAGGTGAGCAAAAGTTAGTCTTTGCTGGGCTGAGGTTGTTGACTGCCTTTGATCACATGCTAGAGGAGAACCAGTCGTGTCTGCTGTTTCTCCATTTAAGCCGGCTGTGCTTTGCTGGCAATGCCAGTATCGTTTTTCTCTATCCTGTTCTGGAAAGGTGAACACATACTGGTTTAGTGGTTATTGCTAAAGTTGTTGCAAGCGTTGTTTGGTAACCCTTTCCTTTTTCCCTAGGTGTCTTTATATTACTTTGTTGCCTCTCGGGCTTTAGACTTTATATTCCTTTGTGTATTTCCCTGAGAGCGTGTTGTGTGACTGTGCTTCAGTTCTGTCCTATCTTGTTTTGTATTCCCCCCATACACTGTACAAACTAGTGCTGCTTAGGAGCATAGTAAGGAACGAGGCTCGGGCATCTCCACATTCAGGAGTAATCCTGGGAACAGAAATAGCTAGGGACCCCGAGCCTGAGGGTCAGAATAGGAGCACACTTGCTATCCCACAGTCACACCATGACACAGCCCCAGTGTATTCTATATGATGTATATATATCGGCCCCAGCGTATCCTATATGATCTATGTACATCACTCCCAAGGTATCCTATATGATGCATATACACTGGCACAAGCGTATCCTATATGATGTATATACATAGTCTCCAGCATATCCTATGTAATGTATGTACATCATCACCAGTGTATCCTACATGACGTATATACATCAGCCCCAGTGTATCTTATATTATGTATACTGATCAGCCCCAGCATCCTATATGATGTACAGGTGCATCTCACTAAATTAGAATATCATCAAAAGTTAATTTATTTCAGTTCTTCAATGCAAAAAGTGAAACTCCTATATTATATAGAGTCATTACACACAGAGTGATCTATTTCAAGTGTTTATTTCTGTTAATGTTGATGATTATGGCTTACAGCCAATGAACAAAAGTCATTATCTCAGTAAATTAGAATACTTTACAGCAACAACAGCTTGAAAAATGTTTTTAAAATCCGAAATGTTGGCCTACTGAAATGTATGTTCATTAAATGCACTCAATACTTGGTCGGGGCTCCTTTTGCATCAATTACTGCATCAATGCGGCAATGTGGCATGGAGGCGATCAGCCTGTGGCCCTGCTGAGGTGTTATGGAAGCCCAGGTTGCTTTGATAGCAGCCATCAGCTCGTCTGCATTGTTGGGTCTGGTGTCTCTCATTTCCTCTTGACAATACCCGATAGATTCTCAGGCCAATCAAGCTCAGTGATACTGTTGTTTTTAAACCAGGTATTGGTATTTTTGGCAGTGTGGACAGGTGCCAAGTAGGGTTGAGCGAGTATGTTCTGACCGAGTGTGCTCGGGCCGAGCTCCGAGTATTTACAGCTGCTCGGTGATGAGGTTAAATCGCTCCCATGTGCATGATTTGCAACTGTTTAACTGCTTTATTACATGTGAGGAATGTGTAAGAAATAGACATTCTTCACATGTAATAAAGCTGTCAAACAGTTGCAAATCATGCACACAGGAGCGATTTAACCTTATCACCGAGCAGCTGTAAATACTCGGAGCTCGGCCCGAGCATAGTCGGCGAAAGGGTTAATAGAACATACTCGCTCAACACTAGTGTCAAGTCCTGCTGGAGAATGAAATTTCCATCTCCAAAAAGCTTGTCGGCAGAGGGAAGCATGAAGTGCTCTAAAATTTCCTGGTAGACGGCTGCGCTGACTTTGGTCTTGATAAAACACAGTGGACCTACACCAGCAGATGACATGGCTCCCCAAACCATCACCGATTGTGGAAACTTCACACTAGACCTCAAGCAGCTTGGATTGTGGCCTCTCCACTCTTCCTCCAGACTCTGGGACCTTGATTTCCAAATGAAAATTGGAACTCTGGGACCTTGTGGAGTGTGTCAATGACTGCCTTCTGGACATCTGTCATGTCAGCAGTCTTCCCTATGATTGTGGAGCCTTCTGAAACAGACTAAGGGTATGTGCACACGATGCAGAAATGAAGCAGAAAATTTCTGCATCATTTCTGCATCTCCCTGGCAGAAAAAACGCATGCAGATTGTGCATGCGTTTTTCCTGCAGAATACATGCGGATCCACATGCAGATTCACATGCGTTTCCGCATGCAGATTGACAAGCGCTTTCCAGGCGATGTTAGCATCACCTGGAAAGTGCTTGATAACTAGGTCACACTATATAAATCCATGCAAACAGCATGGATTTATACAGTGTGAACCGAGAGAGTGTATATACTTACCTCCGATGGCCCGCGCTGTCCTGCTCACTCCGTTCTCCCGGCAACTTTGAATTGAAAGACCTGCCGACGTCAGCGTCACGTGACCCGTCACATGACTCTGACGTCACCGCAGGTCCTACAACTCACTGCAAGTGCCGGGAAAAAAGCGGGAGCGGTGCGCGGGCCGACAGAAGGTAAGAATACATTTATTTTTTATTTTATTCTTCTTTTTACAGCTTTTTTAATGATACCTGGGTGTGGATGAGACTCTCCTCTCCTCCACACCCGGGTACCATCCGCACATTAGAACGCACCAATTACGCAAGTACAAATGCTGTCTTGCGGAATTGGCGCGTTCTAATGCAAGTCAATGGCGGCGAAATCGCCGCGTTTCCGCAAAATTAATTGACATGCTGCGGATTTTTGACCGCAGCGTTAACGCTGCGGAAAAATCCGCATCATGGGCACAGCACATGCGGATTTCCATTGGGGAACATTGCTTCCCTTCTACCATGCGTTTTTCATGCGTTTCCGCGGCGTTTACGCAACTGCAAAAACGCCGCGGAAACGCATGAAATACGCATCGTGTGAACACAGCCTAAGGGACCTTTTAAATGCTTAGGAAGCCTTTGCATGTGTTTTTTTGTTAATTATTTTTATTCACTGAGATAATGGCTTTTGTGTTTTCATTGGCTGTAAGCCATAATCATCAACATTAACAGAAATAAACACGTGAAATAGATCACTCTGTTTGTAATGACTCTATATAATATACTAGATGGTGGCCCGATTCTAACGCATCGGGTATTCTAGAATATGTCTCCCGACGGTGGCGTACTTATTTTAAATCTGCCGCCAATTGGCCGGAGACCGTGTTTAAATTTGGCGCCACAATCGCAGATTGGTCGCCGCGGGCGGCCGCGAGCAATCAGCAGAGCGGTGTTTAAATTTGGCGCTGAAATAGCTGATTGGTCGCGGCCGGTGGCTGCGACCAATCAGCGAACCGTGTTAGTGAGGACCGGGGAGCATCCACCTGCCTTATAATGCCCCATGCAGGTTGTCACTTCCCCCTCCCCCATATAATGCCCCATGCAGGATGTCACATCGCCCCCTCCCTTATAATGCCCCATGCAGGATGTCACCCCCCCTCCCTTATAATGCCCCATGCAGGATGTCACTCCCCCCCATATAATGCCCCATGCAGGATGTCACATCCCCCCCTCCTTTATAATGCCCCATGCAGGATGTCACATCCCCCTCCCTTATAATGCCCCAAGAAGGATGTCACATCCCCCCCATATAATGGCCCATGCAGGATAATGCCCCATGCAGGATGTCACATCCCCCCTCCCTTATAATGCCCCTTGCAGGATGTCACATCCCCCCTGTATAATGCCCCATGCAGGATGTCACATTCCCCCCTTCTTTATAATGCCCCATGCAGGAAGTCACATCCCTCCTATAGAATGCCCCATGCAGGAAGTCACATCCACCCTATATAATACCCCATGCAGGAAGTCACATCCCCCCTATATAATGCCCCATGGAGGAAGTCACATCCCCTCCATAGTGCCTCATGCAGGATGTCACATTCCCCCCACCCTTATAATGCCCCATGCAGGATGTCACTCCCCCCCCACCATATAAATGCCCCATGCAGGATGTCACCACCCCCCTTATAATGCCCCATGGAGGAAGTCTCATCCCCCCTCCCTTATAATGCACCATGCAGGGAGTGACATCCCCCCTATATAATGCCCCATGGAGGAAGTCACATCCCCCCCATAGTGCCCCATGCAGGATGTCACATCCCCCCCTCCCTTATAATGCCCCATGCAGGAAGTCACATCCCCCCTATATAATACCCCATGCAGGATGTCACATCCCCCCCATAGTGGCCCATGCAGGATGTCACACCCCCCCTCGCTTATAATGGCCCCTCCACGATGTCACACACCCCCACCCCACCATTTAATGCCCTATGCCCCCATACAATAAAAAAAAATCCAATACTCAGCTGCTGCTCCGGACTCCAGCGTAGCCGGCATCTTCCCGCTGCGCGCTGTGACCGCTCAGGAGAGAGTGCAGTGTAAAGACGTCACCGAGCCCTCTGACCTGAGACGTCACAGAGCGGCAGTGGAAGACACAGGAGCTGCTGCGGAGGCACAGCGAGGGGTAAGTATGGCGCCGGGTGCTGGGGCCCTGAGCAAGCGGGGGGAGGGGAGGGGGGGAGAGGGGAGAGGAGCGGAGAGGGGAGGAGAGGAGAGGGGAGGGGGGGCGTCACACTTGCCGTCGGGAGATAAGCGGCCGTAGCCGCTGATCTCCCGACGGTAGCCGCATGGAGGTCAGCGGCGCCTCCGGTCAGGGGACTTATGCTGCGAGCAGCCGGCTGCATCTCCCGGCCGCATCGCCGCTGACCTCCGTGCGGCAGATGAGCCGCTAACGGCCGCCATCTTTTTCTGAAATGCCGCGTTGCTGATTGGCCGCGCCAGACCAATCACCGACGCGGGATTTCCTGAACAGAAGGACAGACAGATTGACAGACGGGATAAGACAATTATATTAATGACTCTATATAATATATGAGTTTCACTTTTTGTATTGAAGAACTGAAATAAATTAACTTCTTGATGATATTATAATTTAGTGAGATGCACCTATATATACATCGACCCCAGTGTATCCCATGTGATGTATATACATCGTCCCCAACGTATCCTATGTGATGTATATACATTGTCCCCAACGTATCCTATATGATGTATATACACAGGGGTGGATTAAGAGTAGCCAGGGCCCCGGGCAGTTTAAAAGGTGTGCCCACCCCCCCCGCAGGTACCGGATGTATCACGTGACATGTGACATGATCCCCTTTGATAGATCATGTGATTGGTCATGTGATCAACACACAGATGTTCTGATCACATCTATAGACAGAGAATGAGGAAAAAAAATTTCCATAACATAGCACTATATATAGTAGATCAGGGTGGCAGATTAATTTTCCGGAGGGGCCACATGAGAGATCGTGACTGTTATGTAGGCCGATCCAATAGGCTGAAATTAATTCTGCTCCATATTAATATTAACAAAATAATTTAAAAAAATTATATTAATTGTATGACTTAATATTGAGCAGAATTAAGTATGCTGACATCCCTCTATATACAGTATGAGCCCCCGCATAGCTCCCTAGATACAGTATGAGCGCCCGCATAGCTCCCTAGATACAGTATGAGCCCCCGCATAGCCCCTCTATATACAGTATGAGCCCCCACATAGCCTCCTATATACAGTATGAGTCCCGCATAGCTCCCTAGATACAGTATGAGCCCCTGCAGAGCCCTGTACATATAGTATGAGCCCCCACACAGCCCCCTACATACAGTATGAGCCCCCACATAGCCCTGTACATACAGTATGAGCCCACACACTGCCACCTACATACAGTATGAGCCCCTACATAGTTATTTAGATACAAAATGAGTCTGCACATAGCCCCTATATACAGTATGAGCCCGCACATAGCTCCTTATATACAATATGAGCCTGCACATAGCTCCCTATATACAGTGTGAGCCCGCACATAGCTCCCTATATACAGTATGAGCCCGCACATAGCGGTCTAGATACAGTATGAGCCCCCGCAGAGCCCTGTACATATAGTATGAGCCCCCACACCCCCCCTACATACAGTATGAGCCCCCGCATAGCCCTGTACATATAGTATGAGCCCACACACTGCCACCTACATACAGTATGAGCCCCCACATAGCCCTGTACATACAGTATGAGCCCACACACTGCCACCTACATACAGTATGAGCCCCTACATAGTTACTTAGATACAATATGAGCCCGCACATAGCTTCCTATATACAATATGAGCCCGCACATAGCTTCCTATATACAATATGAGCCCGCACATAGCTCCCTATATACAGTATGAGCCCGCACATAGCTCCCTATATACAGTATGAGCCCGCACATAGCTCCCTTCTCTGATCGACTGTCGGTTCCACAGCAAGCTCAGAGAATGGTCGACTCCCACTCTGGGGGCGGCAAATTGCAGCTGCCTGGGAGACACCTCTGACCACCGCATGAGGTGGCCCGAAGGCACCCCCCTGACGGCTGTACCCAGGTCACATGCCCCTCCTCTTCCCCTAGGTACGGCCCTGTAGCGTCTATATGAGAATACATGACTATCTATAATATAATCAGGGATGTGTCCGTCTGTCCGAAGCCTCTATAGACTGTGCACGCAATGCGCCTGCACAGTCTGGCCGGAGACAGAAGAACACATCAGATGTTACAGGTGACAGGGAGGAGGACGAGGATAAAGGATTGTAATGACGGAGATCACGTCATACTGCCATCTTCGGCGCCATTAGGACACATACCTTGATGTCCGGCGAGGTTGGAGGAGTGTGGCGTTGTGGTTCATGCATGCGCAGCTGCGAACTCTGGCGCCACACTCCTCCAGCCTTGCCGGTGTTCGAGGATGCGCTGCAAGCGAGAGGGGAAAAGGCGAGTAGGAGTGTTGTTTTTTTTTGTATGGATGGAAGAATATCAGAGCAGGCAAGATGGGGGAACATATACCAGGATGGGGGATAAGGATGGGGAGGGAGCATATACCAGGATGGGGAGGGAGCATATACCAGGATGGGGAGGGAGCATATACCAGGATGGGGGAGCATTTGGTTTTAGTAATGGGGTCTGGCCCGACGCCGGTTCAGTCATTACTTTGAGTATACAGAGCAACCCCTGTAATCCTGGCCCTGACTGACAGCCTGTCTCAATGTAGAGTCAGTGTCAGTCAGGGCCGGGGGCTCGGTTGCAGAGGATGCTCTGTATACTCAGAGTGGTGACCGAACCGGCACTGCCCTCATGACTGAAACCGAATGCTGGCGGAGTAGAATAAAGATCATTTTCTCCCCACTGCATTCAGCTACTGGGCAGTATAAAAACGCTGTTTACCTGAACGCAGGTTAATAGCGTTATTTCCGATGAAAGGAACCCTTTAATTTTGTAGCACATTACTTCAATGAAATGGTGCCGGAGTCAGTGCATGCGCTTACCACGCTATCCAGCGCCATTTTATTGAAGTGTTTATGAGAATTCGCAGACACAGTGTCTTAAAAAAAATGGCGCCAGAAATGTACCACTAAAAATGCTTGTGACCCGGGTGTAAAACGGGTTCAATAGCTAGTATAATATACTGTGATACAGACATTAGATGTTATACTATACACATTATTATATCCCATCTCATGTCTGTACCACAGTATTATATACACTAATCTGTTTACTGGATGTGACATTTTGTACAGGGATATACACTGTACTGATCACACCTGCCTACAGGACCTCACATATCATATATGGATCAGTACAGTATGTGATGTCCTGCAGGTTCAGGGTTGATCAGTCAGTGCAGGATCCTCTATGCAATGTCTGTGGTCGCTCTGCTGGGGCTCAGTGGGATTTATTACAGGACTCTGAATTTTCCTGCAGATCTGGTGATGCTGGAGCCGATGACCCAGAGTGACCTGATCTGCAGCAACGATGAAAGTCCTGCAATAACTTATACAGAGCCCTATCAGAGCGGCCGCTGAACTGACACTATGGAATCTTATGCAAACTCATCAGGAGGGGAGCAGCATCCTGCAGCCCCCTCCTCACTCCAGACATCTTCTCCAGACCTCATATTTACCGCCATTCACTGACCTGATCCACCAGCTCCTCTCCCGCAGGATAAAGAAGCTCCACGCGCTGCTGTGTGATGTCAGCCCTGGAGACGCAGCACACAGCGCGCAGGGTGCGTGTCTGCCTCCCTGTGATGTGGCCGGCGTCTAAAAGGTACAGTGCGGTCCCCCTGCCAAACCTGCCCCTGCCTCTGCACAAAACATTATAATGAGGGCAATCTGGCCATGGGTCCCACTGAAGCCTCGGGCCCCGGGCGGTAGCCCAAATTGCCTTCATTATAATCCGTATATACATCAGCCCCAGTGTATCCCATGTGATGTATATACATCGTTCCCAGCGTATCCCATCTGATGTATATACATCGGTCCCAGTGTATCCTATGTGATGTATATAGATCGCCCCCAGCACATCCCCTCAGAAGTATATACATCGGCCCCATTGTATCCTATGTAATGTATACATATCATCCCCAGTGTATCCTATGTAATGTATATGCATCGGCCCCAGATTATACTATCTGATGTAAACAGCATAATTAAGTGCTGTATTTAGTGTGGACCTGTGTATATAGCATGTAGTGAGGTGCTGTGTGTAATATATAGTGTAGATGTGATGTGAATATAATATGTGTGTATAGCATATAGTGTGGGCTGCACATTTTATATAAAAGGCACATCTCTACACTATATAGTATACACACAGCTCCATACCATGTTTTATAACCCAGTATATAGTGTGGAGCTCTGTATATATTGTGGACTTCCCACTAAAAGTTATGTACTCAGGCACAGCACCACACTAAATAACTATATACACAGCTCCATAGTTCATACTATAATATATATACTATAATATTTACTACATGTATATACAATGGTCCCAGTGTTTGTGTGGGTATATATATATATATATATATAAATATATATATATTTATTTAGATGTTTGTAGCATATATTTTGGAGCTATGTATGCTGTGTATAATTCTCCCTATGGCCACGGCCCCACTATCAGTATTTGGTCAGTATTCGGTCAGTATTTTTTCTCAGGAGTTGGAGACAAAACCAGGAGTGGGTGATAAATCCAGAATTGGTGACTTGTTTCTATTATACCTTTTCTCTGATTGTTCCTCACCTGGTTTTGGCTCCCACTCCTGAGAAAATATACTGACCAAATACTGATAGTGGGGCCGTGGCCTTACACACAGTATATATAGGACATGAGAAGTGGTACTTTGCAGTGTACTGTATATATACAGAATAATACAGATACTGACAATTGCAACCAGCATACAGACAGAAGTGGTACTGTGCAGTGTATACTGTATATACAGAATAATACAGATACTGCGGAAATAATACTGACCGAATACTGACCAAATACTGATAGTGAGGCTGTGGCCTAAGTCTCAGTATCTGTATTATTCTGCATATTTACACTGCACAGTGCCACTTCTCCTGCCCTGTATACTGGGTGTAATTCTCAGTATCTTTATTATTCTGTATATATACACTGCACAGTACCACTTCTCTTGTCCTGTATACTTGGTGTAATTCTTAGTATCTGTATTATTCTGCATATTTACACTGCACAGTGCCACTTCTCCTGTCCTGTATACTGGGTGTAATTCTCAGTATCTGCATTATTCTGTATATATACACTGCACAGTACCACTTCTCCTGCTCTGTATACTGATGTAAATCTCAGTATCTGTATTATTCTGTGTATATAAATTGACTGCAATATTCTCAGTATCTGTATTAATCTGTATATATACACTGCACAGTACTACTTCTCCCGTCTTGTATACTGGTTTTAATTCTCAGTATCTGTATTATTCTGTGTATATACTGTATATAGACTGTATATAGACTGCACAGTACCACTTCTCCTGTCCTGTATACTGGGTGTAATTTTCAGTATTTGTATTATTCTGTGTATATACTGTATATAGACTGTATATACACTGCACAGTACCACTTCTCCTGCCCTGTATACTGGGTGTAATTATCAGTATCTTTATTATTCTGTATATATACACTGCACAGTACCACTTCTCCTGCCCTGTATACTGATGTAAATCTCAGTATCTGTATTATTCTGTGTATATAAATTGACTGCAATATTCTCAGTATCTGTATTAATCTGTATATATACACTGCACAGTACTACTTCTCCCGTCTTGTATACTGGTTTTAATTCTCAGTATCTGTATTATTCTGTGTATATACTGTATATAGACTGTATATAGACTGCACAGTACCACTTCTCCTGTCCTGTATGCGGAGTGTAATTTTCAGTATTTGGATTATTCTGTATACATATAGACTGCACAGTGCCATTTCCTCTCTCCTATTCTTGGAGAGGCTGTATTACAGTTAGGTAGAGTCATTATTGGTTTATAATTTTCTACATTCCTATGGGCAAATAAAAATACATTTTGAAATCCTGTTTAAATGGGTTATCCCAAGTTTGGAAGTTATCCCCCTTCTTATAGATAGGGGATGACTTTCTGATCACTGCGGACCTAACCACTGGGACCACCATGATCCAGAGAAACGGAACTGTGAAAAGATAAATGGAGCTGTGGTTGATGATGCGCACTGCTGCGCCATTCACGTGGGGCTCGTCAAATAACTCCTTTAAGAGAGTGCTGAGGGCATGACCAAGAAAAGTAACACATAGGTGCGCTTGTACACATCTGTAGATGGACAAAGACAGCGGTGCACACAGCGCGCAGCGCAAAGTTTACCCTTATGTACAGCACCATACATAAAATGGCACTATATAAAATAGAGCAGGGGTGGGAGATTAATTTTCCCAAGGGGCCACATGAGAGACCATGATTGTTGTGGAGACCAAACCAATAGGCTGAAATTAATTCTGCTCAATATTAATATTAACATATTAATTATAATTATTTTTTATAATATAATATTTAATAATAATAAATAATAACTTAATATTGAGCACAATTAAGTATGCTGACATCCCCCTATATACAGTATGAGCCCTCCCACATCACCCCCTACATACAGTATGAGCCACCACATAGCCCCCTACATACAGTAAGAGCCCCACATAGCTCCTTATATACAGTGTGAGCCCCCAGATAGCGCCTTAGATACAGTATGAGCCTCCATATAGCCTCCTATATACAGTATGAGCCTCCACATAGCCTCCCATATACAGTATGAGCCTGCGCATAGCTCCCTAGATACAGTATGAGCCCCCATATAGCTCTCTAGATACAGTATGAACCCTCGCATAGCTCCCTAGATACAGTAGATACAGTATGAACCCTCGCATAGCTCCCAGGATACAGTAGATACAGTATGAACCCTCGCATAGCTCCCAGGATACAGTAGATACAGTATGAACCCTCGCATAGCTCCCTAGACACAGTAGATACAGTATGAACCCTCGCATAGCTCCCAGGATACAGTAGATACAGTATGAACCCTCGCATAGCTCCCAGGATACAGTAGATACAGTATGAACCCTCGCATAGCTCCCTAGACACAGTAGATACAGTATGAACCCTCGCATAGATCCCTAGACACAGTAGATACAGTATGAACCCTCGCATAGCTCCCAGGATACAGTAGATACAGTATGAACCCTCGCATAGCTCCCTAGACACAGTAGATACAGTATGAACCCTCGCATAGCTCCCTAGACACAGTAGATACAGTATGAACCCTCGCATAGCTCCCAGGATACAGTAGATACAGTATGAACCCTCGCATAGCTCCCTAGACACAGTATGAGCCCCGTGCATAGCTCCCAAGATACAGTATGAGACCTCGCATAGACTCCTAGATACAGTATGAGACCCTGCATAGCCTCCTAGATACAGTATGAGCCCCGTGCATAGCTCCCAAGATACAGTATGAGCCCCCGCATAGACTCCTAGATACAGTATGAGACCCCGCATAGCCTCCTAGATACAGTATGAGACCCTACATAGCCCCTAGATACAGTATGAGACCCCACATAGCCTCCTAGATACAGTATGAGACCCCGCATAGCCTCCTAGATACAGTATGAGACCCCACATAGCCTCCTAGATACAGTATGAGCCCCGTGCATAGCTCCCAAGATACAGTATGAGACCCCACATAGCCTCCTAGATACAGTATGAGCCCCTGCATAGCCTCCTAGATACAGTATGAGACCCCACATAGCCTCCTAGATACAGTATGAGACCCCGCATAGCCTCCTAGATACAGTATGAGACCCCACATAGCCTCCTAGATACAGTATGAGCCCCTGCATAGCCTCCTAGATACAGTATGAGCCCCTGCATAGCCTCCTAGATACAGTATGAGACCCCGCATAGCCTCCTAGATACAGTATGAGACCCCACATAGCCTCCTAGATACAGTATGAGCCCCTGCATAGCCTCCTAGATACAGTATGAGCCCCGTGCATAGCTCCCAAGATACAGTATGAGAACCCACATAGCCTCCTAGATACAGTATGAGCCCCTGCATAGCTTTTTGGTATTAATCTAAATTGAATACATTTTTAATTTTTAAATGGATAAATTTGTTAGCTAGTTATTACTAATCCTCAGATATACATCAGTTTTTTGTACACTGGTCCACACGCACATGTAGACACACACACAGGCAGTCATACACAAACACACACGCAGTCACACACATACACACACATGCAGTCACGCACATACACACACATGCAGTCATGCATATACACACACATGCAGTCACGCACATACACACACATGCAGTCACGCACATACACACACATGCAGTCATGCACATACACACACATACACACACATGCAGTCACGCACATACACACACATATGCAGTCACACACATACACACACACGCAGCCACACACATACACACACATGCAGTCACGCACATACACACACATATGCAGTCACACACATACACACACACGCAGCCACACACATACACACACATGCAGTCACGCACATACACACACATACGCAGTCACACACATACACACACACGCAGCCACACACATACACACACACATGCAGTCACACACATACACATGCATGCAGTCACGCACATACACACACATGCAGTCACACACATACACACACATGCAGTCACGCACATACACACACATGCAGTCACGCACATACACACACAGGCAGTCACGCACATACACACACATGCAGTCACGCACATACACACACATGCAGTCACACACATACACACACATGCAGTCACGCACATACACACACATGCAGTCAGGCACATACACACACATGCAGTCAGGCACATACACACACATGCAGTCACGCACATACACACACATGCAGTCACGCACATACACACACACGCAGTCACGCACATACACACACACGCAGTCACGCACATACACACACATGCAGTCACGCACATACACACACATGCAGTCACGCACATACACACACATGCAGTCACGCACATACACACACATGCAGTCACACACATACACACACACGCAGTCACGCACATACACACACATGCAGTCACGCACATACACACACATGCAGTCACGCACATACACACACACGCAGTCACGCACACACACACACGCAGTCACGCACATACACACATGCAGTCATGCACATACACACACATGCAGTCACACACATACACACACATGCAGTCACACACATACACACACATGCAGTCACGCACATACACACACATGCAGTCACGCACATACACACACATGCAGTCACACATACACACACATGCAGTCACACATACACACACATGCAGTCACGCACATACACACATGCAGTCACACACAGACACACACGCGCAGTCATGCACATACACACACATGCAGTAACGCACATACACACACATGCAGTAACGCACATACACACACATGCAGTCACACACATACACACACATGCAGTCACGCACATACACACACATGCAGTCACGCACATACACACACATGCAGTCACGCACATACACACACATACGCAGTCACGCACATACACACACATACGCAGTCACGCACATACACACACACGCAGTCACGCACATACACACATGCAGTCACACACAGACACACACGCGCAGTCATGCACATACACACACATGCAGTCACGCACATACACACACATGCAGTCACGCACATACACACACATACGCAGTCACACACATACACACACACGCAGTCACGCACATGCACACATGCAGTCACACACAGACACACACGCGCAGTCATGCACATACACACACATGCAGTCACACACATACACACACATGCAGTCACACACATACACACACATACGCAGTCACACACATACACACACACGCAGTCACGCACATACACACACATGCAGTCACACACATACACACACATGCAGTCACACACATACACACACATGCAGTCACGCACATACACACACATGCAGTCACACACATACACACACATGCAGTCACACACATACACACACATGCAGTCACGCACATACACACACATACGCAGTCACACACATACACACACATGCAGTCACGCACATACACACATGCAGTCACACACAGACACACACGCGCAGTCATGCACATACACACACATGCAGTTACGCACATACACACACATACGCAGTCACGCACAAATGCATGCAGTCTTGCAAATACACAAACATGCAGTCAACACTCAGTCACGCACACACGTAGTCTTGTACACACATGCAGTCTTTTACACAAGCAGTCACATACACTCACGCGGTCATGCACACAGTCAGACACCAGCAGGCATGCGCACACATGGTCATACACACACGGTCATGCACATGCAGTCACGCATATACGCACACGGAGTCACGTATACACATGCAGACTTGCACATATACGGGTCGCAGAAATGTGCGCACACAAACATATACAGACATATACAAAGACACATACAGACATAAACATATTTGAAGACATACAGAAAAATACATGTAAACAGACATATCACATATTACAACTGTGCTGGTCTCAGAGATGGTCTTCAATGTCCAAGGGCTACTAAATGGATTTGATGCTTACATTCATGTGATAATTTACCCCATACTGTAAATAATACTAATATTAGTGGTTTCCCTGGGAAGAAGCTAAACCACCCTAGCCACCGGTCTGAGGGTCCTTGGGATACTACAATTTAGGGTAAGCGGTCATAGGCCCTCTGGTCCATTATTCTGATACTTATACATTTGCTGATGGTGGCCCTGGGAGTTGGTATTTTAGTGGCACACTTAGTGCTTATACTCTCACCACTTGCCCTATATAGATTACCTGGGTCAACCTGTTACCACTAGCCTAAAACACCCCGCTTTTCCCAGCCTATACCTTGCATAGAGCTATATATAATCTCTGATTAGTTTTCCCCTGGGGGGTTTCCTTACACTTACCCCTATGCACACGGTTTTTGTCTTTATTGTCTATTTGCTATTATGTATACATGTGTATTTAATAAAGATTTTGTCATATTTTTGCATAAGAAACTCCTAGTTTCTCTGTTTTTTTTCCAAATGATACTAATATTAGTGGTTTCCATAGGAGCATCAGGACCTAAGATGTTATTATACAGATGAGGGAACACTGCGAAAAATGTAATAATCTATAGTAAGGGGTATATTGGGCCTCATTTACCCCAAAAATGTCCTTGTTACCCATCCCAAGAAGTCAGAGCTCAGTGTAATGAGTACAATGCCGCACGTTACTAAATCATTGTGACGTCTATAAACATGGACCAGTGCATCCTACTGTAAACTCTAGACATATTAGCTGTCATCCAAAGAGCACCATGACCTAAAGAATCATGGGAATCTTGGGGTGATGGCTGATAAATCTGCTTTTTAAAAATAAAATAAATAAAAAAATTGAGGTTTTATTACTATTGATAACAAAGCCAATTTTAATATCAGACAGTATTTCTGAATAAGGCCTAATGTTACCCCTACTATTGTTAAAATATTAGCTGTCACCCCAAAGCCAAAACCAGGTGAGGAACAATCAGAAAAAGGTATAATAGAAACAAGTCACCAACTCTGCATTTATCACCCACTCCTGGTCTTGGCTCCCACTCCTGAGAAAAATACTGACTGAATACTGACCAAATACTGATAGTGGGGCCGTGGCCTAAGAGCTAAAGTCGGTCTCAGGGGTTGGTAAGCCTTTTTATCATGCTCTCCCACTGCTAACTTATAAAGGAGGCAGAAAAGCGTTTGCCGACATATGATGTAATGGCTCCTCCAATGTCAGGTCTCTATGTATGGAGCAGGTTCAGGAGCTGAGCCCGCATCATACTGGGCAGATGCCTGTACACATAACACCGACAATGAATGGGGTATAGCTACACATTCAGGAAAAAAATAGATGTGTAGAATCATTAAGGTCCACTGGACCACAATTCAAGTATGAAATGACCTACAACAATCCAGTAAGGATTAAATAATACAGCAGACATAATGGAGTAAATCCTTTATTTGGATAAATCAGTGATCAGACATAGAAAAATACGTTAAAAAACATGTAATTGACAACTATACATTAAAACACACGTGGGGTGTAGAGACACAGCCTATGTATTGAATAGTGGTTCTCCCTAGGATGCACATATATTGGATTTCATCCAGTAAATACATGAATACAAGTAAATTAACACCATTGATATATTAAATACATAAAGTGCATGTGCAGATATATATATGTATATACCAGAATAACATCAAAGAGAAAAACAGTACATCTAATATAATAAATAGGAAAAATCTCATATAATTCTTGTGACACATAACTTGAATATATGGCCGTAATAATGTATATAGTGCAAAAGTCATTGGCCAACATAAGAATAAATATCAGGATATATTGAAGAAATAAAGATGGGATGAGCCAAATCCAGAGGCAGTATGGCATGAGCGGGGTAGGGCTGTGTGACCTCCACCCACAGGCGTTTTGCTCGTGGTTCTACAGGGAGATGCCTGTACACAGCCGGCATCTGTAACCGCAGCCATCAGAGATTGTTCTGATCGCTGCTGTTACACTGATCACTGGCTGCGGATGGGTTATCATGGCAGCTGACTATGAGAACTACTAGGATGAGTTTAAAATAAATGTTCCTGTGCTGAGATAATCTTATAAATGTGCCCCTGCTGTGTACTGTGTAATGGCCGTGTCTGACCGTGCTGGACAATGGTCTGATCATACCACAGCTCCTGGGCAGGAGGAAGCAAAAGAGGATACAGACAGGATCACAAAGGATTATTTCTTTCAGGAAAAATATTGCTTAAAAACAGACAGCAAAATGTTTTACCTCACAAAATGAATCAGCTGTGATCCCGTGTTGTAATGTCTGTATACTCTTTTGTGTCCTCCCCTGCCCAGGAGCTGTGGTATGATCAGACCATGGCCCTGTAAGGTCAGACACATCCATTACACAGTACAAACCAGGGGCACATTTATAAGATTATCTCAGCACAGGAACATGTTTTTAACACATCCAATTGTAGAACTTATTTTTACTCCAAGATCTATTAGTTAAAATGTACTTTGTTTGTGGAAAAACCCTTTAAATTCCATAAGAGGACTGAAAAAATAAAGTAAACATACATAAAAACGTGTCAAAAATATAAACCAAATAAAAAATTATAATAATTTGAATCAACCCCTTTCCTTTATTAAGTATAAAAAAAAATAATTATATTATTATCAAAATATTCAATTTAGTGTGTTTTTGGCCGACACACTTTCCTAACAAAAGGCAATAAAATGTGATCAAAACATCTCCCCACCTCACAAAAAAAGAATAAAACATTTGCAGGTCTTAGAAAATGGACGCACAAACCCAATGTTTTTTTATTTACAAATGTTCAAATTTTTTTCATCACTAGTTTTGAGCATTCCGATACTGTAATATCGGGTATCAGCCGATATTCGCGGTATCGGAATTCCGATACTTAATTCCGATACTTTTACAATATCGAATACCGGAATCGGAAGTTCCCATAATGCCTGCGCTCTGCAGTGTCTCTGAAGGATCACAAGCTGGATGGCAGCACTCAGCTGAGATCCAGCCTGTCATCAGAATGCCATCCCAGCGTGGGAGAATTCTCCTGATCGTTTAAAAGCCGGCGGGCGGTAAAAAGCCGCCGGCTTTTAAACAATCACACAGCCCCATACTGCTTCCCTGCAGCCTCCCACCTGATCCTCCGCTCCCCTCGCCACCTCCCATCCCGATCGTAAGTTAGGACTGGGCGGGGAGCGCAGCACCAAGGAGCGGGGAGCGAAGGACCCGGGCGGGGAAGTCGGCAGTGAAAAGACTTCACCGCCGGCTTTCCCGTTCTGTGCTGCGCTTTCCCGCCGGTTATTTCAAATGAACAGCTGAGGTATCAGGTGATGCTGATCAGCTGTTCATTTGAAGTAGCCGCGGTGCCCTCAGAGGGTTCATGTGAGTTCATGCTTGACTGCATTGTATGAACTCACATGAACTTTCCCACGGTCGCACAGGTCAGCCTCACCTCCCAGACGATCAGCCCGTCATGACTGGTGTGTGTGGGTGTTTGTGCGTGTGTCTGCGAGTGTGTGCGGGGTGTCTGTGCGATGTCTGCGGGTGTGTGCGGTGTCTGTGCGATGTGTGCGGGTGTGCGCGGTGTCTGTGCGATGTCTGCGGTGTCTGTGCGATGTCTGCGAGTGTGTGCGGTGTCTGTGCGATGTCTGCGAGTGTGTGCGGTGTCTGTGCGATGTCTGCGGGTGTGTGCGGTGTCTGTGCGATGTCTGCGGGTGTGTGCGGTGTCTGTGCGATGTCTGCGGGTGTGTGCGGTGTCTGTGCGATGTCTGCGGGTGTGTGCGTGCAGGCAGACATAGGCCGATGTGACACTACTACTCCCATCGGCCTATGTCTGTCCCCCGTCCACTCGTGCCAGCAGGATCAGCTCGATGGGAGCAGTAGTTCCCATCAGCCTGATCCTGCTATTTAAATTGCCCTACTGTGTCCCCAATAAATTTTAAATACATGTCATTGGTGGCCAGTGGTAGCCTACAATAAATTAGCTCATACATTACCTGTCCCCGCCGATCGCCACCTAAAATAAAGTAAAAAATAAAAAACTACACCTATACTCACCTAGACACCTAATTCGCCGAAGCCATCGATCTCCTGTAATAAAATATAAAATAATAAACCACAACCTTATCCTTACCCCTCCGTAGTAGTCCACGAGTGTCCCACGATGATCTCCAGTTTAGAGCAGCCACATAGAATGTGACCGCTCTAAACCGCTGCCGCCGCTAGAATGACGGGGCCGTAAAGCAGCCCCGTCATTGCATAAGCGGGTTCGCCGGAGTTCAGGCAGCGCTGCTCCGGTTAGCTCCTTTACGGCCCTGCTGTATCGTAAGAAATTCCCACGGTACAGCACTGCCGTAAAGGAGGTCTCCGGAGCTGCGCTGCCTGAATGCACTCCGGTGACCTCAGTCAGGGGCTCACGCTGCCGGGAGCGGACGTGTTCCCGGCAGCGTGAGCTTACAGCAGCCATGCACAGCTGTCACCATCTCCAGATGTGACAGCTGTGCATGGGAGATCAGCGCAGGAACGTGGACAGGTAACTCTTTTTTTTTAGTAAACTAAGAATTAAATAAAATTGTGTGTTTTATTTCAAATAAATTATTTTTTCTGGGTGTAGTGTGTGTTTTTCTTTTTAACACTTTGTAGGTTAGTAATGGGGGTGTCTTATAGACGCCCATCATTACTAACCTGGGCTTCATGGCAGCTGGCGCTGACATGAACCCCAACCCTATTACCCCCTGCCACCGCACCAGGGCAGCGTGGAAGAGCGAGGCTAAGTGACAGAGTTGTCGCATCCTATGGATGCGTCATTTCTGGGGCGGCTGACGGCTGGTGTTTCTAGCCTGGGAGGGGGCCAATATTCATGGCACCCTTCCTGGGCTATTAATATCAGCCCCCAGCTGTCTGCCTAGCCTTTGCTAGCTATTAAATAGGGGGTCCCCCATTTTAATAGCTAGTAAAGGCTAGGTATTCAGCTGGGGGCTGATATTAGTAGTCTGGGAAGCTCCGTGGGTATTACCCACTTCCCAGGCTTCAAACATCTGCCCCAGCCGTCTGCTTAACCTCCGCTAGAGCCTAAAATTATGGGGGATCCCACGCCAATTTTATTTTAAATAAATCCTTTATTTTAACACTAAATGACATTTGAGGAGTTAATAAAGATGCAGTCCCTAAATTATTATTTATTTTTTAATTAATTTTTCCCAAAAATTTTGACATGGGCTTTGCCATATTTTTGTATGCCAGCCAGGTACAGCATCCAGCTTCTATGAATGCGTCATTTTCCGGGGTGGCTGCGGACTGCAATTTGCACCGGGGGGGGCAGAAAGCTTGGGCCTCCCTGCGCTGCAGATTCCTGCCCCCAGCTGCCTAGTTGTACCTGGCTGGACACACAAATAGGGCGAAGCCCCACATATTTTTTTTTTAAATTATTTCAAGAAATTCATGAAATAATAAATAAAAAAAGGGCTTCCCTATATTGTTGTGTCCGGCCAGGTACAAATAGGCAGCTGGTGGTTGGGGGCAGCCCGTTCCTGCCTGCTGTACCTGACTGGACACAAATATAGTGCGAAGCCCCACGTCAATTTTTTTTAATTATTTCAGGAAATTCATGAAATAATTAAAAAAAAAATGATGTGGGGCTTCGCCCTATATTTGTGTCCAGTCAGGTACAGCAGGCAGGAACGGGCTGCCCCCAACCACCAGCTGCCTATTTGTACCTGGTTGGACACAACAATATAAGGAAGGCCTTTTTTTCTTAATTATTTCATGAATTTCATGAAATAATTAAAAAAAAAAATATGTGGGGCTTCGCCCTATTTTTGTGTCCAGCCAGGTACAACTAGGCAGCTGGGGGCAGGAATCTGCAGCGCAGGGAGGCCCAAGCTTTCTGCCCCCCCCCCGCTGCAAATTGCAGTCCGCAGCCACCCCGGAAAATGGCGCGTTCATAGAAGCGCCATCATCTGGCGCTGTACCCAACTCATCCAGGGCCCTGGTGCGGTGGCTCACTGGGTAATAAAGGGGTTAGGGCCAGCTTGGCATTATCAGCTGGCCCTAAGCCCGAAATTCATGGGGTCACGCCAATATTAGACATGACCACCATGAATTTCTAGTAAAGTATTTAAAAAAAACACAACACCCAGAAAAAAGTCCTTTAATTGAAATAAACACACAATTCTTTATTGTTCTAAATTAAACTATGCTTACCATCACGCCCATTCCAGCTGAAGCGCTGAGTGCAGGAGAATTCTCCCACGCTGTCAGTGACGTGCATGAGGTGAGCTGAGTTCATTGGACATGACCTCGGCTCATCTGGATGCCGTCACAGAGAGACACTGAAGAGCACAAGCATGCCTGCGCTTCTCAGTGTCTGCGGGATGACAGGCTGGATGGCAGCGTTCTGCTGCGGTCCAGCCTGTCATCTCGATGTAGCAGAGCTGAAGCTGTCCTGGGAACCATGGAAAGGTAAGGATGAGGTTGCTTTATTATTTTTTTTTACTGCAGGAGATCGTTGGCTTCAGCTGGAATGGGCGTGATGGTAAGTAGAGTTTAATTTAGAACAATAAAGAATTGTGTGTTTATTTCAATTAAAGGACTTTATTCTGGGTGTTTGTGGTTTTTTTTTTAACTTTGACTATGGGGTTAGTAATGGGGGTGTCTTATAGACGCCTCTCCATTACTAACCTGGGCTTGATGTCAGCTGGCATTATAAGCTGACATCAACCCCAACCCTATTACTCCACTGCCACCGCTACAGGGCAGTGGGAAGAGCGAGGCTAAGTGCCAGAATTGGCGCATCCTATGGATGCGCCATTTCTGGGGCGGCTGTCGGCTGGTGTTTCTAGCCTGGGAGGGGGCCAATATTCATGGCACCCTTCCTGAGATATTAATATCAGCCCCCAGCTGTCTGCCTAGCCTTTGCTAGCTATTAAATTAGGGGGGACCCCACGTCATTTTTTTGAGGGGGTCCCCCATTTTAATAGCTAGTAAAGGCTAGGTATTCAGCTGGGGGCTCATATTAGTAGCCTGGGAAGCTCCGTGGGTATTACCCCCTTCCCAGGCTTCAAACATCTGCCCCAGCCGTCTGCTTAACCTCCGCTAGAGACTAAAATTAAGGGGAACCCCACGCCAATTTTTTTTTAAATAAATCCTTTATTTTAACACTAAATGACAAGTACAGTAATCAACACTGTCACTGTACTTCATATATATGTGACTGACATGTTTCTATCTATCTAATCTATGTGTGAAGCTCTATTTTTTCTGTTGTAAATTGTCGGGTAAAGGTGTATGCCGCTGATGAATTGCCGGCTTTTCGCGTAATACATTCTACATTATTCTTAGTTGTTTTACTTCATGTAGAATTAACCCACAAGGAAAGAAAGGGTTTATTTTCATTCCGATATTTGTGTCCCATTGACTTGCATTGGTTTCCGGTATCGGAATCGGCGATATCCGATACTTTTTGGGTATCGGTCCGATCCAATCCGATACGATATTTCCTGATATCGGAAGGTATCGCTCAACACTACTGATAAGTCCAAATTTGAGATCTTTTGTTCCAACCACTGTGACTTTGTGCGACGCAGAAAAGGTGAACGGATGGACTCTACATGCCTGGTTCCCACCGTGAAGCATGGAGGAGGAGGTGTGATGGTGTGGGGGTGCTTTGCTGGTGACACTGTTGGGGATTTATTCAAAATTGAAGGCATACTGAACCAGCATGGCTACCACAGCATCTTGCAGCGGCATGCTATTCCAACCGGTTTGCGTTTAGTTGGACCATCATTTATTTTTCAACAGGACAATGACCCCAAACACACCTCCAGGCTGTGTAAGGGCTATTTGACCAAGGAGGAGAGTGATGGGGTGCTACGCCAGATGACCTGGCCTCCACAGTCACCAGACCTGAACCCAATCGAGATGGTTTGGGGTGAGCTGGACCGCAGAGTGAAGGCAAAAGGGCCAACAAGTTCTAAGCATCTCTGGGAACTCCTTCAAGATTGTTAGAAGACCATTTCCCGTGACTACCTCTTGAAGCTCATCAAGAGAATGCCAAGAGTGTGCAAAGCAGTCATCAAAGCAAAAGGTGGCTACTTGAAAGAACCTAGAATATAATATAATATTTTCAGTTGTTTCACACTTTTTTGTTAAGTATATAATTCCACATGTGTTAATTCATACTTTTGATGCCTTTAGTGTGAATGTACAATTTTCATAGTCATGAAAATGCAGAAAAATCTTTAAATAAACTTTTGGTCTGTACTGTATATATAATATAACGCTACAAGCCTCCCTCTGTCTGAAGCCTTTAAAGACTTGGCAAGTGCTACATGCCTGCGCAGTCTGGCTCTAGACAGAAGAACCTATTACGTTACAGGTAAGAGGAGTGTATGGCGCCGGAGATTGCGGTATGCGTAGACACTGAACACATACCGCGATCTCCGGCGCCATACTCACCTGACCGGGAGGAGCGTTGCAGCGGCGTTTCTCTTCTCGCCGGAGACCAGGGCAGGAGTGAAGGTGTTGGAATCGGCACATGTGCATAACTCTATCCGGCGCCATTTTACTGAAGACATATTTGCAGTGTGTCTTCAGCAAAATGCCGTTGAACAGCACGGTATGGGCACGTGCGTATTCTGGCGCCGCACTGCTCCCCCGGCAGAACAGGATACAGTAGCACTGGAGCACAGGGAAGAAAGGTGAGTATGTGTTTATTTTTTTGTATGTGTGCACCGTGAAAGGGATGAGGGGTGCCATACATACCAGGAATGGGGTGTGACGGGCACCATACATGCCAGGAAAGGGGTATGAGGGGTACCATACATACCAGGAAAGGGGTGTGAGGGGACCATGCATACCAGGATTGGGGGATGAGGGGTACAATGCATACCAGGATTTGGGGGGTGACTGAACCATGAAAACCAGGATTGGGGGGTGAGGGGTGCCATACATACCAGGATTGGGGGGTGAGGGGTGCCATACATACCAGGATTGGGGGGTGAGGGGTGCCATGCATACCAGGATAGGAAAGTGGGGTTCCATGCATACCAGAATAGGGATGAGGGGTACCATGCATACCAGGATTGGGGGATGAGGGGACCATGCATACCAGGATTGGGGGATGAGGGGACCATGCATACCAGGATTGGGGGATGAGGGGACCATGCATACCAGGATTGGGGGATGAGGGGACCATGCATACCAGGATTGGGGGATGAGGAGGCCATACATACCAGGATTGGGGATGAGAGAGTCATGCATACCAGGATTGGGGATGAGAGAGCCATGCATACCAGGATGGGGGATGAGGAGGCCATACATACCAGGATGGGGGGGATGAGGGGTGCCATACATACCCGGATTGGGATGAGGGGTGCCATGTATACCAAGATGAGGGGTACCATAAATACCAGAATAGGAATGAGGGGTACCATGCATACCAGGATGAGGGATGGGTTGCCATGCATACCAGGATGAGGGGTAACATACATAACAGGATAGGGATGAGGTGTGCCATAAATACCAAGATGAGGGATGGGGTGCCATGCACATCAGGAAGAGGGATTGAGTGCCATACATACCAGGATTGGCGAATGAGCGGTGCCATACATACCAGGATGAGAGATGGGGTGCCATGCATACCGGATTGGGATGAGGGGGTGCCATGCATACCCGGATTGGGGTGAGGGGGTGCCATGCATACCCGGAGTGGGGAGAGGGGACAGGATGGGGGCAGCACAAATACCAGTGGGGGGCAGAACATACCAGCATGGGAGACCATATACCAATAAAACTGCTCGCCACCCGGGTGTAGAACAGGTTCAATAGCTAGTGTGTGTGTGTATATATTATATATATATATATATATATATATATATATATATATATATATATATATATATATATATATATATATTTATAATATGGTTGCCAAAAATAAAAAATCCTAATGATTGCACAGATACGTAGCACAATGTGAATGTTAATCTATATAATTGACATTAACTAAGGGGAAATGTAAGCGTCTGTAGAACTACTAAAAGGATATCTTCATAGTGTGACAAAGTCTCTGGTAGTGTGTCAGAAGGGAGGTATGTGTCGCTGAGACTCTTAGACTCAGTGATGTGAAAACATGCAAGTTCTCATGCAGTAGGTGCAGAGAGAGTTAATAGAACCACATTTACAAGGGAATGTTTTCAGTGGATAATGAAAGTGTAGGGAGGAACGTTATCCACCTTCATTCCAATCAGGGGAGTGTCTGGGCTTTAAATAGTCAGCCCTGACACTCAGGTGTGTTCAGTACCTGGGGAAACTTTGTTCCAGGAAGGAGCTAGCACATGCTGTGATGAACCTGTGTGTAGCTAATTGTGAGTGGCCAGACCTTGGCCGAGATAAGGACTCTGCTGAAAGTTCTGAAAGTTTAGCATTTTGTTTTGTCTCTTTAGCTGAATGGGCTGTGTTTTTATTTATGGACTCAAGGGTAGTTTATGACTGTTAAATAAACTAACCTGAGAATTTAAAGAGACAGGATCTTGTATTTTACCAACGCATACAGCCGAGCTTGTCGCTATACCACAATAGACTCACAAGCCCAAGTGGGTACACATATATAGTATATAATATTAAGCTCTATAAGGAATCTCCTATAAAATAAAACATCCAAAATGGATGTTTTGGGGGACCCTGATGAAGCAAGGACGAAAGGTACATTGGTGCACATAGGACCACATCCCACATTTACTCACTTGGACATTTAAGTTGCCTTGTAACTACTGCTCCTCCATTTTGAATGTATTATTTTATAGGAGATTCTTTACAGAGTTTAATATTATATACTATATATGTGTACTCACTTGGGCTTGTGAGTGTAAGAAGCTATCTTCTTAGTAGTTCTAAAAACACTTACATTTCCCCTTGGTTATTGTCAACTATATAGATTAACATTCACATTGTGCTACATATGCGTGCAATCATTAGGATTTTTTTTGGCAAGTTATAGGCATATATCTAATATATATAATTGTCTTATCCCATCTGTCTGTCTGTCCAGAAAATCCCGCGTCACTGATTGGCCGCGGCCGGACCAATCAGCGACGCGGGATTTCAGAATAAAGATGGCGGCCGTTAGCGGCTCATCTGCCGCACGGAGGTCAGCAGGGATGCAGCCGGGAGATGACCGGCGGCGCCGCTGACCTCCATGCGGCTACCCTCGGGAGATCAGCAGCTAGGACCGCTGATCTCCCGACGGTAAGTGTGAAGGGAGGACCGGCGCCGCCGGTCGGGATACTTCTGCTGCAAGCAGCCGGTCATCTCCCGCAGCGCCGCTCCCCGGTCCTCACTAATACAATTCGCTGATTGGTCGCGGCCAATCAGCGATATTGGCGCCAAATTTAAAACCGCTGTGCTGATTGCGCCCGGTGTACCGCATTCATATTCTAGAATACCCGATGCGTTTGAATCCGCACACCATCTAGTATATATATATATATATATATATATATTCACTACTGTCTCTATATATGTGATACTCATGTGTTGGTGACTTGGGGTCCTCCAATGTTATACTCTGTAGAATTGTCTTTTAATTTTTGCAATATTTATTTTAGCATCAATAAGCACCTATTGTTTCATTTTGGTGGTATCTACAGTCATATATATGTATATACATACAGCAATATATATACTGTATAAGATCTGATGTCTGTAGTCACAGTATGTCAGCAATGTACAGTATGTACTTTATTGTGCACTGACATTAGATCATATATGCCCTGGACTGATCCTGCACCGACTACCAGACATCACATTGTATAGATGGCAGTATAGATATAATCTGTGATGTCCTGTACAGGGCCGGCTCCAGGTTTTCGTAGGCTCAAGAGTCTCAGTGGCCCCTTTAACACATACCACAATTCATGATGCACAGATAAGGCGGAGAAATATAGATATAGTACAATGCCAAAGATTTCACTTACCGTATTTTTCGGACTATAAAGACGCACTTTTTTCCCTCCAAAATGTTAGCTACGGTGTGTGCCGGCTATGAAGGAGAGTGAAGTCACTGCTCCCCGCGCACACAGTCCCGGCATGGGGAGCAGTGACTTCTGGCAGCTGATCTCTCCTTGTGAGCCACGCATGGCAGTGATGTCATGCGCGGTTCACATGGAGAGATCAGTGTGGGCAGACAGGACGCAGCGCTGGAGGAGAGAAGAAAGGTGAGTATCAGTGGTTTTTGTTTTTTTTTATGTGCAGCATGATAAGGATTAGGGGGACCATGCATACCAGGATAAGGATGAGGGGGCCATACATACCAGGGTAACGCTGAGGGGGCCATACATACCAGGGTAACGCTGAGGGGGCCATACATACCAGGGTAACGCTGAGGGGGCCATACATACCAGGGTAACGCTGAGGGGGCCATGTGCAGCATGATGGGGATTAGAGGTGCCATACATACCAGGACAGGGATGAGGGGTGCCATGCATACCACTATACCAGGTGTGGCAAGTCGACTCGCTCGGCTCTCCTGGAGGCAGACTCAGGACACACGTTCTCAGGTTTTCCTCCCTGCTGGTTTATTATCAGCCATAAACTCATGCAGGTTTCACAGGAAAAACAAACATGACCCCTCTGGGTTAAACGAAAAAAAACAAAACAAAGTAAAACTCAGTCCATAGATGAGCGGGTTCCGCCCGCTCTCGGTAGCATAAACTGCACTGCTAAAGTCCATGTGAAAAGCTCTGCAGCTTCCACAATACTGTCTGGAGACTTCCCTCTCCCAGACCACACTCCAGAGAAAAAAAAAAGGGACTGAGCTTTTACACATTGCTCAGCCACACCCTGAGGGGAGGTAGGGGGAATGGCGTCCCGCCCTCTTTGCCATTCCCATAAAACCGCACACCCTTTAACAGAGTAAGCCTACCAGCATATAACACGCTGGCAGAAAAATAAAGTCGGTCTTAGTTCACACAGGAGAGCATCCTGAGTGACACATACCTCCCCTCACATATAAAACCAGTGACACTGTCACACAGGGTAAGGATGAGGGGTGCCATGCATACCGGGACAGGGATGAGGGGTGCCATGCATACCGGGATAGGGATGAGGGGTGCCATGCATACCGGGACAGGGATGAGGGGTGCCATGCATACCGGGATAGGGATGAGGGGTGCCATGCATACCGGGATAGGGATGAGGGGTGCCATGCATACAGGGATAGGGATGAGGGGTGCCATGCATACAGGGATAGGGATGAGGGGTGCCATGCATACCAGGATGGGGATGGGGACCACGTATAAAAGGGGGGGGGCATATATACCAGGATGGGGGATATTGTCAGAATTGGGGGACATTACCCCTATACCAGTGTCAGCAGAAGACCCCCTCCCCCTTAAAAGTGCATCATGAACACATTTTTGGCTTAAATTTTTTTTTTATTATTTTCCTCCTCTAAAACCTAGGTGCGTCTTATGGTCCGGTGCATCTTATAGTCCGAAAAATACGGTACTTCTTACATTACATGAGTGATATCTATTGTAAATTCTAGAATAGCTCAGAAACCGACGAATCCTCACAGTGCATGGGGCGTGTCATGGGGGGATTCAAAAGTTTTCATTTTAGACTGTACATTATAGTCCTCCAAACAGTATTGTGGGCACCACATAGTCCTCCATACAGTATTATGGGCACTACATAGTACTCCATACAGTATTATGGGCACCACATAGTCCTCTATACAGAATGGGCTCCATACTGAATAATGGACCCCATATAATGTTCCATACAGAATAATAGGCCCCATATAATGCTCTATACAGAATAATGAACCCCATATAATGCTCATTACACCATAATTGACCCCATATATTACTCCATGCAGAATAATGGGCGTCATGTAATATACCATACAGAATAATGGGCCCCATATAATGCTCCATAGAGAATGGGCCCCATATAATGCTCCATAGAGAATGGGCCCCATATAATGCTCCATAGAGAATGGGCCCCATATAATGCTCCATAGAGAATGGGCCCCATATAATGCTCCATAGAGAATGGGTCCCATATAATGCTCCATAGAGAATGGGCTCCATACATAAAAAAATAAATAAAATACTCACCTCTCCTCATACCCTGCTGGCTACAGGTCCTGTCTCTTCAACACTGAGACGTCACAGAGTCAGAAGACGCAGAGGAGACTGGACCTGCGGCCAGCAGGGTATGACGAGAGGTGAGTATTTCAAACGCCGTAAAGCACGGGGGGGGGGGGGGGGGTTACACCGGGCCCCCCCAACTCACAGGCCCAATAGCGTTCCAGTGTCCCCAACTGTGAGTGGGGCCCCCCTCTTGCCCAGGGCCCTGGCACTTGCCCTGGTGCAATGGGTGGTTATGCCGGCTCTGGCCCTGTAGCTGGTGCAGGATCAGTCTGGGGCAGGGGTCTGTATAGTAAGGTCTGAAGTGTCTCGATCTCAGGTCCGATGTGATTTGAACATTCATACAGATCGAGAGCCGATGATCTCACACTGACAGCACGACCCCAACCTGCTTGAAGGGTCCATCTGCTACAATAAATCTTTCTGATCCTCAGCAGAGCGACCATAGATAACATTCAGGATCTGGCCCTGGACTTGTCAGGAGGTGAGCAGCGTCCTGCCACTTCCACACTCTACAAAAAGTATAAATCTCCTGTCCTGACCACTATCCGGAGCTCAGGCTAAGGCCACGGCCCCACTATCAGTATTTGGTCAGTATATTTTCTCAGGAGTGGGAACCAAAACCAGGTCAGTAACAATCAGAGAAAAGGTATAATAGAAACAAGTCACCAATTCCGCATTTATCACCAACTCCTGGTTTTGTCTCCCACTCCTGTGAAAAAATACTGACCGAATACTGACCAAATACTGATAGTGGGGTCGTGGCCTTACAAGAATCAAAGATGTCTGCCCTCTCGTACTGCTCAGCGGCTGAAGCTTCTCTCCGGCAGGCATAAGAACGTGGCCTGTGCCGGCTGTTCTGGGCTGCAGATGCCCAGCTGGCACATGTACACAATGAAAGATACAGGGCCGCCCTGCAGTCTGTAAAGAAGCAGCTGCTTGGCGACCGGCTTGGAGGGCATGTGCCCCTCTGGCCCACCTCGCCCCTGGTCAATATGATACCATCTTTTTCATTAGTTGGTGAGGTTAGAAGAAATTTCACTCCAAGACAGTGGATTTTGTACTTTATTCCAGTATATTTATACATAGAAAACATGGCAATGAAAAACAAGTAGATGCACGTGCATAAAAATGTCCCAACATTAATTAAAAAAAGCCTTTAAGATACAGATAATACTTGTATACAAAAATATTAACACATTCTCAAATTGTATATAAAGTGCACAAAAGTCAATAGCCCTGACATATAGTGTACACAGGGTCCCCCACATGGTATACACAAAATACAATGTCATCCAGGAAATAACAAAAAATAAATACATTTAATCTATTCTGAAATCCCATGTCTATACAAGATAATAATATGTAAAATTCTACAGTGTCAAAGAAATGAGCTAGAGACTACTACATGGCGATGATGCCTACAACAAGATAATGCCCAGCTAATGCTGCAAATGATACAAATATTACCAGTCACCCAATTAGACACATGAGGTCCAGGCAAGTGATTTTCTACAGTTCATTGACCTCTATGATGACATCTAATATTTTCAATCATTTATACAGCGGGGTACATTGGGGCTCATTAATAAATCTGCTCACTAGAAAACTAGTTGCCCATACTAACCAATTAGAGCTCAGCTAAGGTTGTTTTAACTGACCTGGAAAAGTAAAAGCTGTTCTGTGATTGGCTGGGATAAGTAAAAAGGCTGTTTTAATAAATGATTCCCAATGTACCAAGCCCCGCCATAAATGTTATTGATTACAGTAGGGGCCACAATATCCCATGTGTATAGTCATCACATTCATCTTATTGTCTGCGGTTACCTTGGGACATGCTATATTGAGATGTAAGAAGATGATATCAGTGGGGTCCATGAGGCAGAGCAGTGTGTGGTACGTGTGACATTTCCTAATATCGAGCAATCAATACTGTACCTTGGTCTGGAATGCAAAGTCTGCGTGGACAAGGAAGGGGCTCCCAGATGCCAGCTGTAAAACCCGTCGCTCCACCATCACACGCTCATCACCGTCAGCAAGCAGGGCTCTTTTGCCGATGATCTTAACAGCAAAATGTTTGCGGGTAAATGAATCTTCCGCCAGCAGGACCGTTCCATAGCATCCCCGGCCAAGCACTTGATGGAATAATAATCTCCTCTTGATGGTATCAGAGACTGTGCTTTTGGAGCTGGTTGGCCGAACACCGCTGCTTCCTTCAGCTTCTTCAGCCTTCTGCTTTAGATCCATGGGTTTCTGTCCTAATGTAATTCTTCTTCTTTTCTTCTCCTTTTTGTCCCCTGATGAGATGAAGATGGCTCCTCTCTTCTTGGCTCCCATCTTCTGACTTTCTACTTTCTCCTTTTCTTCCACTTCTTCTTTCTTCTGGACAGGTTGTTTTGTCCTGTTGACTGAAGACTTCCTCTCATCATCAGATGTGTCATGGGAAGGTCTTCGTGTCTTCACTCTTTCTCTGCTCACCACAATCTCCTCCTCTTTTATATCCATATTATTGCTTTGCTTAGAGTTAGCTGACATCTCCTCCACTGTTGTTGGTCAATTCCAACTGTCACTTCAAACTGTCACTCAGTGCACTTCATATGGAATCATCATGCATGCACCACCACTGGTCATGTGATCAGCATCTGACCAATGATATTTAAGAGATAAATGAACATTAGCTGAGATTAAATATTCAGGTAATATTCAGCTATTCTGTGGAACACAAGGTGCCACATTTACTAATAGTAATAGAACTGCACTAAGTCGCCAATTTAATTTACATTGTTACTACAGAGCATCAGATGAATGTAATATAATAAATATTAGCAAGATGTATGATTTCCATCCACTCTATGTATCATAGAAATACAGATGTACTATCTTTTTATATAGAGATGTAGCAGAAGCCATCCTGATTGTTTGCAGCATGCTATGGTGATAGAGAAGCATGCATGACTGTGCCATGCAAATGGTGAGGAGCACCAAAATGGGACATATGATTCACGTAGCCAGGGGCGTAATGTCCGCGGTCGCAGTGGCAGTCACTGCGACCGGGCCCAGGGGGGGTTGGGGCTTGTAAATGCCAGCAGAAATTTCAACAGGATGTGTGTATCGCAGTGCACAGTCGCTTCGGGTCCGTGCGTGACAAATCAGGGGCTGGGGAGTCTGGGGCCCACCAGGGACATTGACTCCAGGGGCCCACCCGGGCCCACCCACCCTTCAGCTATTTGCAAATACCTGTTAGCCGTTATACCCATTATATTGGCGGCTCCTGCCCATCACTGTGCCCTCACCAGAACTGCGATGTACAATTACTGTAGTTTGCATTAAAGGGTTTTTATTGGTGAAAACAAGTTCTCAGCGATGCACAGGTTGGGAAGGTGATCACTTATTTATTGGTGGAATCCGCACTGTCAGAAGATTGTGGCACTTTGACTATTTGGTGAGATTTTTACCTCTGTATTTATAAGACAAAACCAGGAGTGGAGCAATCCGAGGTAATGTTTTATTCATTTCTCACCCACTCCTGGTTTTGTCTTATAAATACAGGTGAAAATCTCACCAAATGCCAACTTGCTTTCTCTGGTGAACCTCTGTAACTGCATCTCTGCTGCTGTGTAATAGTCACAGGGCAGGGAGGGGTTAAACATCCAAGTATTTAATATCTATTGGAAATAAAGAGGTTTCCCCTTATTGATATCAGATAAAACAAATGACCAACCACAATCCACTCTACCAAGACCAATATTACCAGATAGAAGGCAGAAATACCACCACACCGTGACCAGATCACATATTACCACCACATAGTGCCCAAATAATGCCACATACAAGGCACAAATACCGCCACACCATGACCAAAGCACATAATACCACCACATAGTGATCAAATGCTACCAGATACAAGGTATAAATACTGACACACCATGAGACCACATATTACCACCACATAGTGACTGAATAATACCACATAGAAGGGACAAATATCGTCATGTCATGACCAAAGCACATAATGCCACCACATAGTGACAAATAATGCTAAAATAATAAAAATGTAAAAAAGCTCAGTATATTGGGTCCGTGTACAGGTTATACAGTGATCACCAGTGACATTATACACAGAAGCTCTGTATATAGTGTCAGTGTACAGGTAATGCAATGATGACCATTGATATTATACACAGGAGCTCTGTATATAGTGTACAGGTAATACAGTGATCACCAGTGACATTATGCACAGGAGCTCTGTATATAGTGTCAGGGTGTGTGTGTATAGGTAATACACATACTCACCAGTGATGTCTCTAGGTGAAGTTCTTTATCTGCAGACCGATATATCACATCTTCTATGCAGGACTTATCTCTGCAGAAAATAACATAGTTAGCTATAACTGATCACTTCCAGAGCACAAGCCACACTTTTCCCAAGATTTCTACACTGCATGAAATGACAAAATGCAACATAGTGCCGCACTACACAGTAAAAATAAAACACAAAATACATTTAGGGACTCCATCTTTAATTAAAAAAAAACATCATGAGAGATCAGAGATTATGGGGCCCAGTCAGGGATCGTACATAGAAATCATGTGGATCAGTCAGGGGCGTATACAGAAATCATGGGGCCATTCAGGTTAGGGGTGTAAATAGAGATCATGGGGCCCAGTCAGAGCCGTGCATAGAGATCATGGGGCCCAGTCAGCGGCGTACATAGAGATCATGGGGCCAATCAGGTTAGGGGTGTACATAGAGATCATGGGGCCCCCTCAGCGGCGTACATAGAGATCATGGGGCCCAGTCAGCGGAGTACATAGAGATCATGGGGCCTAGTCAGCGGCGTACAAAGAGATCATAGGGCCCAGTCAGCGGTGTACATAGAGATCATGGGGCCCAGTCAGCGGTGTACATAGAGATCATGGGGCCCAGTCAGCGGTGTACATAGAGATCATGGGGCCCAGTCAGCGGTGTACATAGAGATCATGGGGCCCAGTCAGCGGCGTACAAAGAGATCATGGGGCCCAGTCAGCGGCGTACAAAGAGATCATGGGGCCCAGTCAGCGGCGTACATAGAGATCATGGGGCCGAGTCAGCGGCGTACATAGAGATCATGGGGCCCTATGAGGTGAGGCTCTCACCTCCTCAGGGAGCTCTCACAGGGCATCACAGGCCTTAGTATGAAGCAATACTAGAAGACTTGTGGAATTGCTTCATACTAAGGCCTGTGATGCCCTGTGGGAGCTCCTGAGGGCACCATACTGGGGAGGTGAGATCCTCACTTGGCAGTAGTAGGAGCAGCATCTCCATAGTGTGGCATTCACATCACACTACATGCTGCACTGTACAGGACTCCCAGCCGGCAGCAGGACAGATGAGGAGGTAACTGTCTGGGACCAGCGCCGGACTGGAGTACCTGGGGCCCACCAGGAAAAATCAATCTTGGGGCCCACCAGCACCATGCAGTTACCGTATATAGGAATAACATAAGTCCACAAACTCTTTCAAAATGAATCAACTTTATTAACCAATAAATCTCTGCTGCTGTGTAGTAGTCACAACACAGGGAGAGGTTAAACATCCAAGTATTTAATATGTATTGCAAATAAAGAATGTTCCCATTCTTAATATCCGAAAAAACAAATGACTGACAACCATCCACTATACCTAGACTAATAATGCCATATAGAAGAGAGAAATACCGCCACACCATGACCAGAACACATACCACCACATAGTGATCAAATATTACCAAGTACAAGGTATATATACTGCCACACCATGAGACCACATATTACCACCACATAGTGACTGTCTGAATAATACCACATACAAGGGACAAATACCGCCACGCCATGACCATGGCACATAATGGCACCAGATAGTGACTGATAATGAAAATGTAAAAAAGCTCTGTATATAGAGTCAGTGTACAGATAATGTAGAGATTATCAGTGACATTATACACGGGAGCTCTGTGTATAGTGTCAGTGTAGAGGTAATACAGTGATCATCAGTGACATTATACACAGGAGCTCTGTATATAGTGTCAGTGTACAGGTAATACAGTGATCACCAGTGACATTATACACAGGAGCTCTGTATATAGTGTCAGTGTAGAGGTAATACAGTGATCACCAGTGACATTATACACAGGAGCTCTGTATATAGTGTCAGTGTACAGGTAATACAGTGATCACCAGTGACATTATACATAGGAGCTCTGTATATAGTGTCAGTGTACAGGAAATACAGGGATCACCAGTGACATTATACACAGGAGCTCTGTGTTTGGTGTCAGTGTACAGGTAATACAGTGTTCACCAGTGACATTATACACAGGAGCTCTGTATATAGTGTCAGTGTACAGGTAATATAGTGATGACCAGTGACATTATGCATAGGAGCTCTGTATATAGTGTCAGTGTACAGGTAATATAGTGATCACCAGTGACATTATGCACAGGAGCTCTGTATATAGTGTCAGTGTACAGGTAATATAGTGATCACCAGTGACATTATACACAGGAGCTCTGTATATAGTGTCAGTGTACAGGTAATACAGTGATCACCAGTGACATTATACACAGGAGCTCTGTATATAGTGTCAGTGTACAGGAAATACAGTGATCACCAGTGACATTATGCACAGGAGCTATGTATATAGTGTCAGTGTACAGGTAATATAGTGATCACCAGTGACATTATACACAGGAGCTCTGTATATAGTGTCAGTGTACAGGTAATATAGTGATCACCAGTGACATTATACACAGGAGCTCTGTATATAGTGTCAGTGTGTGTGTGTATAGATAATACACATACTCACCAGTGATGTCTCTAGGTGAAGTTCTTTATCTGCAGACCGATATATCACATCTTCTATGCAGGACTTATCTCTGCAGAAAATAACATAGTTAGCTATAACTGATCACTTGCAGAGCACAAGCCACACTTTTCCCAAGATTTCTACACTGCATGAAATGACAAAATGCAACATAGTGCCGCACTACACAGTAAAAATAAAACACAAAATACATTTAGGGACTCCATCTTTAAATAAAAAAAAACATCATGAGAGATCAGAGATTATGGGGCCCAGTCAGGGATCGTACATAGAAATCATGTGGCCCAGTCAGGGGCGTATACAGAAATCATGGGGCCAATCAGGTTAGGGGTGTACATAGAGATCATGGGGCCCAGTCAGCGGCGTGCATAGAGATCATGGGGCCCAGTCAGCGGCGTACATAGAGATCATGGGGCCAATCAGGTTAGGGGTATACATAGAGATCATGGGGCCCCCTCAGCGGCGTACATAGAGATCATGGGGCCCAGTCAGCGGAGTACATAGAGATCATGGGGCCCAGTCAGCGGCATACATAGAGATCATGGGGCCCAGTCAGCAGTGTACATAGAGATCATGAGGCCGAGTCAGCGGCGTACATAGAGATCATGGGGCCCAGTCAGCGGCGTACATAGAGATCATGGGGCCCAGTCAGGGATCGTACATAGAGATCATGGGGCCCTATGAGGTGAGGCTCTCACCTCCTCAGGGAGCTCTCACAGGGCATCACAGGCCTTAGTATGAAGCAATACTAGAAGACTTGTGGAATTGCTTCATACTAAGGCCTGTGATGCCCTGTGGGAGCTCCTGAGGGCACCATACTGGGGAGGTGAGATCCTCACTTGGCAGTAGTAGGAGCAGCATCTCCATAGTGTGGCATTCACATCACACTACATGCTGCGCTGTACAGGACTCCCAGCCGGCAGCAGGACAGATGAGGAGGTAACTGTCTGGGACCAGCGCCGGACTGGAGTACCTGGGGCCCACCAGGAAAAAATCAATCTTGGGGCCCACCAGCACCATGCAGTTACCGTATATAGGAATAACATAAGTCCACAAACTCTTTCAAAATGAATCAACTTTATTAACCAATAAATCTCTGCTGCTGTGTAGTAGTCACAACACAGGGAGAGGTTAAACATCCAAGTATTTAATATTTATTGCAAATAAAGAATGTTCCCATTCTTAATATCCGAAAAAACAAATGACTGACAACCATCCACTATACCTAGACTAATAATACCATATAGAAGAGAGAAATACCGCCACACCATGACCAGAACACATACCACCACATAGTGATCAAATACTACCAAGTACAAGGTATATATACTGCCACACCATGAGAAGACCACATATTACCACAAAATAGTGACTGTCTGAATAATACCACATACAAGGGACAAATACCGCCACGCCATGACCATGGCACATAATGGCACCAGATAGTGACTGATAATGAAAATGTAAAAAAGCTCTGTATATAGAGTCAGTGTACAGATAATGTAGAGATTATCAGTGACATTACACACAGGAGCTCTGTGTATAGTGTCAGTGTACAGGTAATACAGTGATCATCAGTGACATTATACACAGGAGCTCTGTATATAGTGTCAGTGTACAGCTAATATAGTGTTCACCAGTGACATTATACACAGGAGCTCTGTATATAGTGTCAGTGTACAGGTAATACAGTGATCACCAGTGACATTATACATAGGAGCTCTGTATATAGTGTCAGTGTACAGGAATACAGGAAATACAGGGATCACCAGTGACATTATACACAGGAGCTCTGTGTTTGGTGTCAGTGTACAGGTAACACAGTGTTCACCAGTGACATTATACACAGGAGCTCTGTATATAGTGTCAGTGTACAGGTAATATAGTGATCACCAGTGACATTATGCACAGGAGCTCTGTATATAGTGTCAGTGTACAGGTAATATAGTGATCACCAGTGACATTATGCACAGGAGCTCTGTATATAGTGTCAGTGTACAGGTAATATAGTGATCACCAGTGACATTATACACAGGAGCTCTGTATATAGTGTCAGTTTACAGGTAATATAGTGATCACCAGTGACATTATACACAGGAGCTCTGTGTATGGTGTCAGTGTACAGGTAATACAGGGATCACCAGTGACATTATGCACAGCTCTGTATATAGTGTCAGTGTGTGTGTGTATAGGAAATACAGGGATCACCAGTGACATTATACACAGGAGCTCTGTATATAGTGTCAGTGTACAGGTAATACAGTGATCACCAGTGACATTATGCACAGGAGCTCTGTATATAGTGTCAGTGTGTGTGTGTGTATAGGTAATACACATACTCACCAGTGATGTCTCTAGGTGAAGTTCTTTAACTGCAGACCGATATATCACATCTTTTATACAGGACTTATCTCTGCAGAAAATAACATAGTTAGCTATAACTGATCACTTCCAGAGCACAATCCACACTTTTCCCAAGATTTCTACACTGCATGAAATGACAAAAAAAGAAACATAGCACTGCACTACACAGTAACAGTGCTCCAGTGTCATTCTGTGCCTGCTCATCTGTCAGCAGACATATTTGTCTGATGGCAAAGATCTAAGAGAGATGAAGACAGAAGACCTATGGATTCCGTTGGGAGTGAGGGTTTTTCTTTATTAAAGATGGAGTCCCTAAATGTGTTTTATTTTTAATAAAAAAAAAAAAAAATTCTGTCTTTTTTTTTCTGTTTACTAGAAATTGATGGTGGCTATGTCTAATTTGGCGTGAAACCATGAATTTCGGGCTTAGTACCAGCTGATAAGGCAAAGCTGGCCTGGTACTAACCCTATTATTACCCAGGGTGCCACTCACCACCAGGGCCGCTGGAAGAACCGGGTAAAGCACCTGGAAATGGTGCCATGATGAATGCGCCATTTTCAGGGATGGCTGTGGGCTGCAATTTTCAGCGTGGAGGGCCAAGAACGCTTGGGCCTTACCATGCTGTGAATCCCAGCCCCCAGCTGCCTGGTTTTATCTGGCTGGCGATCAACATATAGCGGGAAAAAAAAAAGTTAAGTTTAAAACAAATATTCGGCTTCTCTGTCTTTTGATCGCCAGCCAAGGTAAAGCCAGGCAGCTGGGGGTGGCAGTACGTAGCTGTCTGCTTTATCTGCGGTGAGAATCAAAAATTCGTTTTTAAAATTTTCTTTTCACACTTCTATATGTGACAGACCCAACAGTCAATCGCAGATGCTGTCAAAGAGGATGGGCTTCTGTGATTGGCTGTTTGAGTAATGTACAATCAGCCCATACATTCTAGTATGGTACTATGTATGGGCTGCTTTCAGGTTACTCAAGCAGCCAATCACAGACGCCCATTCTCTGTGTCAGCCTCTGTGATTGGCTGTTGGGACTGTCACACATATAGAAGTGTGAAAATAAATAAATAATAAAACAAAAATGACATAGCGCTCTGCAGAAATTTTGATTCTCAGCGCAGGCAGAGGTGGCAGCCCGTAGCTGTCTGCTTTATCTGCCTGGTTTTACCTTGACTGGCGATCAAAAGTCAGGAAAGCCCAATGTTTTTTTTTATTTAAAAAAATAATTAAAAAAAAAAATGCGTGGGCTCCCGCCATATTTTGATCGGGGGGGCTGGGGGCTGGGATTCTCAGCATGGTAGGGCCCAAGCATTCTGGGCCCCCCACGCTGAAAATGGCAGCCTGCAGCCACCCCTGGAATTGGCGCATTCATCGTAGCGCCATTTCCAGGCACTTTATCCGGCTCTTCCAACGGCCCTGGTGGGGGGTGGCACGCTGGGTAATAATGGAGTTAATACCAGCTTTGTATTATCAGCTGGCACTAAGCCTGAAATTCATGGAGTCACGCCAAACTACACATGGCCACCATGAATTTCCAGTAAACAGAAAAAAACACAACACAATTTTTTAATAAAAATAAAACACAAAACACATGTAGGGACTCCATCTTTAATTAAAAACAAAATCCTCGCTCTGACGTAATCCACGGATCTTCTGTCTCCAGCTCTGCTACATCTTTGCCATCAGACAAATATGCCTGCTGACAGAGATGAGCAGGCACAGAATGACACTGGAGCACAGTTGTCAGAGAAGTGCTCAGCTGGCCTCCAGCCGCCGACCATGTTTTGCTGTGCGTTGCAAATAATGCATACTTTCAAACACATGCCTATTTTTGCTATGCAAGTCTACGGTACATTGCGTCTGCGCTGATTTACAACGGATGCGTTGTAATGCACAGCATAAACGCAATGTTAACCCAGCCTAACAGCAGCGAGAAGGGGAGACGGAGCCCTGGAGACCACCTAGTCAGTCTACTGGTGGTACTATCATGCCCATTGCCCAGTATGTACTGCCAGCCTCTGTGGTATTAGCATTCAAGATCACATGGCATGTCCTGCCAGCCAGCCACTGGTGTTAGTACTAGCATGATAGTACCACACCACCAGTGGCTGGGCAATGGGCATGCATGATGGTACCACCAGTGGCTGGCAGGACATGCTGGGCATGATTCATGCCTAGTATGTCCTGCCAGCCTCCTTGGTACTATCATGCCCACCCACTATGTCCTGCCAGCCCCTGATGATAGTACCTGCTGCTGGGCATAGTACCAGTAACCAGAGGCTGGCAGCAGGACATGCTGGGCAATGGGCATGATGATAATCATGCCCATTGTCCAGTAGTATTTACTGCCAGCCCCGGCCAGGGGTCCTCCCAGTCACCCCTCCCCCTTATCCCTTCCTCCTCTCCCGGCCCCCGTTTCATACTCACGCGTCGAGATGAGCTGCAGCCGCTGCCTGGAGCGACGCCGGGTCCGTACTCCACAGCGCGCACAGGAAGCAGTCCCAGGGCAATGACGTCATCACCCTGAGACTGACCTCCTGCGCACGCGCCGGCAGTGTCGCGCTGCGCAGAGGAGGCAGAGGGCCCATCACTAATCATATCGGCAGTGCTGCGAACCGGGGGGGGGGCCCTCTGTTCTCTGTACAGGGGTGTAGGGGGCGGGGCCATCGGGACCCGGGGGTTTTCCCGATCCTCCGGTGGGCCAGTCCCCCCTGCAGAGGGGCATATGTATACATGCAGGTCGGCCACATCCCAGTGGTGCAGACACATCCACACTGCACCCTGTATACTTGTGCACTGCCGTCTGCTGCAGTGGTAGGAGCCGCCTGAATGCATCTTCTTCCTGCCGGAGAGGAGCTTGTGGGCCTGTGCGGTGAGGAGGTGGACGCTGCGCACCTCCTGAGAAGTATATGGCACTCCATGTATCTGTGCACATAGTATACCACTCTAGTGTATAGCAGAAAGGAGACATCGACCAGAAGAGTCCAGGCATGTGGGTGATGCACATAATTATTATATTGATAACCAGGTGGAAGAGGAGGAAATGCAAAAAAAGGGGGGAATTAACTATACGCAAAGGGGACGTCGAGACAGGAATTACAATTAACACCAGTGGGAATGGATCATGATTAGAACAGCAAAGGGATAATACAGAGAATCAAGCCACAAATTAATCCAGTATATAAAAATATATATACATATCATTAGTTAGATATATCTGTACATATGATTGTTTAATTATCATAAACTTTACATAAAGTGCAAGTGCCTCCAAAGAATAAATCTACATAAATTATATATCTCATATGTGAACAAATACAGGTGTTTCTCACTAAATTAGAATATAATCAAACAGTTATTGTTTATTTCTGTTAATGCTGATGATTATGGCTATACGAGTTTCACTTTTTTGTATTGAAGAGCTGAAATAAATTAACTTTTTGATGATATTCTATTTTAGTGAGATGCACCTGTATATGTATATATACAAGGGCTGGTCCCTTATTATTTGGATGTCAGTGTGAATCCTGTAGAGAGTAGTGCACTGACTTGGGCATATGTGCTGTTGACAGATATGTATTTGTATCCACTTTAAGCATTTTTAAAAAAGGTGACCACATGTGCATTGTACTCACGCTATAGCAGATGCAGATCCCACTCCTGATTGGCGTCCACCCGATGTATGTTTCGGCTTCTTGTCTTCGTCAGGGGGTGGCATCATTCAGAAAGAGCTAAGAGTTAAACGGCCAACTATAGCCAATCAGGATGGAGGTATGTCTCCACCAACCAATGGGTGCTGAGGAGGCGTGGTGCGATACACAACGCGCACCAACGCTACGAGGAAACTATGTGACCTGTGATGCTGCGAGCACGTGTCACGGGTGTGTTGCCACGAAGATCGTCACGAGTACACAGCCTGACTTCTCGCAGCTGACTTGTTGGTGCTTTGTGTTTCTCGGCAGTGAGGGAGTTAATTCTCTCTCTCTCTCTGGGCTAGATGAGGTCCAGCCTCGCCCAGCTGCAATCAATACTTCTGTAGTGAGACTCCTTCATATACCTGCTGGTCTGTTTGGGAGGTGTCGGTGAAAGCATTTCATTCTGACTGACAGAGCGGATTGTGGTGTTTGGAGTTGCTGAGATAAGTGTATTTGGAAGTGTTTTTTCCCTTTCCTCTCTTTATCATTTATCTCCTTTCCCGTTGGTTTTCCCTCTGTTGTAGTTGAGAAGTTGTTTGTATGCAAGGTGGTTTTGGTTTTTCCCTTGTACTGTCTCGTTCGTCTAAATACTGTGTTTGGGCATATTATTTCTTGTTCCCTTTGGTTGTGATCGGGGTCCTTCTCAGGACTAGATTACTGAGGTGCAGGGATCTTCAGGAGGTAGGGGTTACGCTGGCGGCCTGGACCTCTGTACCTTTAACAGTACCTCCAGGTTGAGGGATTAGTCAGGGCCCCAGCTTAGGGTCAGCTTAGGCCCCCTACCTCCAGTATACAGAGACAGCGTGACAGCACGTGATGGAGACACTTGATCGGGGGTCACGGGGCACATATAGATACAGTCGGGGAGGATGATGTGGAGACGTTCATGTGTATTGCCTCTTCAGCAGACATCTAATCTACTGATTGAGTGTGGATATATCGGATAATGTGGAAAATCTTCTTAATTTATAATGATGGATAACGAGTATAGGTTACATATTACAGCAATACACAGGAATAGGGGGTAGTGAGTGTTACATGTATATAAGCATAGGCGGATTATAATGAGGACGATCTGGGCTACCGCCCGGGGCCCCGGACCTCCAGGGGGCTCCGGGGTGTCTATGGCCAGATTGTCCTCATTATATGTGCGGCGCCACGGCACATACCGGCAGACAGTGGGGGGGGGGGCCCAGGATCGCTCCCCCAGCAGCGGCACACAGCCGCTGCTTCTTCTTCGGCCGGGCCAGCACTGCAGCAGTTAACTTCCCTGTGCTGGCCCGGCCGCGTCACTGCTAGGAGACACGGCCCTGTGCGCGGCCGTGTCTCCTAGCTGTGACGTCACGCAGTGCGCACCCGGCCTGCAGTGCTGCACCGGAAAAGAGCTGGAGCCGAGTCGGGGGATGGTGAGTGTGTGTGTGTATGTATATGTATGTATGTGTGTGTGTGTGTGCAGGCAGATGTCATTGTGTGATGTCTGTTTATATGTATTTTTATGTTTCAAATGTGTTTATGCGTGTCTGTATATGTTTGTGTGTGCGTGACTGCGTGCGGCCTCCTGCTGAGTATAGATGGCGCCGTGCGGCCTCCTGCTGTCTCTGGGGGGGCGCCGTGCGGCCTCCCGCTGTGTATAGATGGCGCTGTGCGGCCTCCTGCTGTCTCTGGGGGGGGGCGCCGTGCAGCCTCCCGCTGTGTATAGATGGCGCCGTGCGGCCTACTACTGTCTCTTGGGGGGAGGGCGCCGTGTAGCCTCCCGCTGTGTATATATGGCGCCGTGCAGCCTCCCGCTGTGTATAGATTGCGCCGTGCGGCCTCCCGCTGTGTATAGATGGCATTGTGCGGCCCCCTGTGTATAGATGGCATCGTGCGGCCTTCCGATGTTTATAGGTGGCGCCGTGGGGCCTCCCGCTGTGTAAAGGTGGCGCCGTGCGGCCTCCCGCTGTGTATAGGTGGCGCCGCCCGCTGTGCATAGGTGGCGCCGTGCGGCCTCCCGCTGTGTATAGGTGGCGCCTCCCGCTGTGTATAGGTGGCGCCGTGCTGCCTCCCGCTGTGTATAGGTGGCGCCGTGCTGCCTCCCGCTGTGTATAGGTGGCGCCGTGCTGCCTCCCGCTGTGTATAGGTGGCGCCGTGCGGCCTCCCGCTGTGTATAGGTGGCGCCGTGCGGCCTCCCGCTGTGTATAGGTGGCGCCGTGCGGCCTCCTGCTGAGTATAGATGGCGACGTGTGGCCTTCTGCTGTCTTTGGGGTCGGGTGCGCCGTGCGGCCTCCTGCTGAGTATAGATGGCGCCGTGCGACCTCCTATCTCTGTGAGGGGGGCGCTGTGCGGCCTCCCGCTGTGTATAGATTGCGCCGTGCGGCCTCCTGCTCTCTCTGGGGGGGGCGCTGTGGGCCTCCCGCTGTGTATAGGTGGCGCCGTGTGGCCTCCCGCTGTGTATAGATGGCGCCGTGCGGCCTCCCGCTGTGTATAGATGGCGCCGTGCGGCCTCCCGCTGTGTATAGATGGCTACGTGCGGCCTCCCGCTGTGTATAGATGGCTACGTGCGGCCTCCCGCTGTGTATAGATGGCTACGTGCGGCCTCCCGCTGTGTATAGATGGCTACGTGCGGCCTCCCGCTGTGTATAGATGGCTACGTGCGGCCTCCCGCTGTGTATAGATGGCTACGTGCGGCCTCCTGCTGTGTATAGATGGCTACGTGCGGCCTCCAGCTGTGTATAGATGGTTACGTGTGCTCAATATTGAGTCATACAATTAATGTAAGGCTATGTGCCCACGATGCAGAAATGCTCCGGATTTTTTTTGAGCGATTCCGCATCTCCCTGGCAGAAAAAACGCATGTGGATTGTACATGCGGATTGTACATGCTTTTTTCCTGCCTGGGACTTGCTGATGTGAAGCGTTCTTCACTTGCATTTCCGCATGCGGGTTGACAAGCGCTTTCCAAGCGATTTTAGCATTACTTGGAAAGTGCTTGACAACTTGGTCACACTATATAAATACATGCAACCGGCATGGATTTATATAGTGTGACCATAAAAGAATGGTAAAAAATAAATATATAATTACCTTCTGATGGCCTGCCGACGTCAGCGGTCGCGTGACCCGTCACATGACTAAATGACGTCACGGCAGGTCCTTTTCAGACCATCGTGAGCTGCCGGCAAGCCAGGACGCATCGGATAAAGACACCGGGGGCCATCAGAAGGTAAGTATAATATTTATTTTTTATTTTATTCTTTTTTTACAGGTTCTATGGTACCCGGGTCCGGAGGACAGTCTCCTCTTCTCCAAACCTGGGTACCATCCGCACATTGAAGCGCATGGATTCTGCATGTACAGATGCAGTGATGCGGATTCCTTGTGTTCTAATGCAAGTCAATGGCGGCGAAAGCGCCGCGCTTCCGCAAAATAATTGGTAGTGCAGCGGATTTTTCCGCAATGATAATTCGCAGCGGAAATTTACACAGCATGTGCACAGCACATGCGGATTATCATTGGGGAACATGGCCGACCTTCTACCAAGCGTTTTTAAGCGTTTCTGCAGCGGAATTGCCACCGCGGAAACGCTTAAAAAACGCATAGTGGTCACACAGCCTGAAAAAAATTATTATAATTAATATTGTGTTCTCCCCGCCTCAGTCCTCACAGCACAACGCAGAACACGAGCTCCTCATCACCAGTCCTCCTGTCCCGGCACAATGTGCGCACTGCTGCAGCTGCAGGTGGAATAGTGTCCACTGGACTGAGAAGGCCCCGCCCCTTCCGGTGACATCATGATTCCATGAAATCACTCCTCCCCCTCAAGAAATCAACTCCAATCTAGACGCTCCCCTGTTGCTGAGGCGTGGTGACGCTGTAGCTGGGTGATTGCAGGCAGAGTAGTGGTGTTTGGCGTCTGTACTACAGGTAAGAAGATGGGAATGTGCCAAGGTGATTACTACATTCAGGACAATAAGTAGCTAGCTGTAGGTGTGCAGAATCCCACTCCCAATATTGTCAGGGTCTTGCACCCCCTCGTGTCGTGGGCTGTCAGGCTCCCGCACCCCCTCGTGTCGTGGGCTGCCAGGCTCCCGCACCCCCTCGTGTCGTGGGCTGTCAGGCTCCCGCACCCCCTCGTGTCGTGGGCTGTCAGGCTCCCGCACCCCCTCGTGTCGTGGGCTGTCAGGCTCCCGCACCCCCTCGTGTCGTGGGCTGTCAGGCTCCCGCACCCCCTCGTGTCGTGGGCTGTCAGGCTCCCGCACCCCCTCGTGTCGTGGGCTGTCAGGCTCCCGCACCCCCTCGTGTCGTGGGCTGTCAGGCTCCCGCACCCCCTCTTGTCGTGGGCTGCCAGGCTCCCGCACCCCCTCTTGTCGTGGGCTGCCAGGCTCCCGCACCCCCTCGTGTCGAGGGCTGTCAGGCTCCCGCACCCCCTCATGTCGTCGGCTGTCGGGCTCCCGCACTCTCGCCTTGTCGTCTGTGGAGAAGATTAATACATATTTTCATTTTTCAGGTTTTCTCTTATAAAACAAGATCTCTGAGCTTCTGTCTTTGACCGAAAAAATGGCCTCTGACAAGTCGCTGCTGTCTGCAGAAATGAACACAAACATGGAGGAAGCGCTGTATGAACAGATGCTGATGAAGGTACGAAGATGAATTGGAGAGGCCAGCAATCACCGGGTGAATGTCTCCTCCGTCAGCCGCCGGGGGCGCGGCAGTCTCCAACATTTACCTAATGTGTATTGTTGGCTTTAGACCCCTCACAGTTGTACTATTTTGGTGCAGGAAAAATCAGTTTGCAGAACCATCCTGTTCATGTTACTCACTGATTCTCACTTGTTGCCTCATTTCAGGCCAAACAGGAGATGGAGAGCAGAATACCGAACTTACCAGAAAGCAGAGAGATCAGACCCCAGCCGGGTGAGATGGGCGTCCTCTGATTATTATCCAGATTACTTTGTGCATATTATGTGACAGATACCACAGTGGGGCAGTGGGGTCTTATTGACTGCAACGGTCACATGATGCAACCAACGTGGGGGGTCACATAATTTCTTATGCAGTTGATTACATGTAAATGCTGCTTGGCTTTTGCCGATTTTATTGTGTTTTTGTTCACTTTTTGTTTTTATTTCTGTGTTAGGTTTCTGCATTAAAACTCGCACATCCAAAAATACCAAAATCTTTATTAACATCTGCAAGTCGAACCAGATCCCAGCAGCCCCGGACCTGACGGAGCAGGAGTTAGTCAGCATCCTGGAATCTGATGATCCCTCCGGCTATCGAGTCCCCATGAGCCTTGGAGAGCCCCACGTTGAAGTTGATAATAGTACGTTTTTTTTTAATACAGCGCTTCTCTTTTTAAAGGGATAGTCCAGAGATATCCTTAAAGGGGTTAAAATAGCAAGTATTACAACTTACTAATCCTCAATGGTCAAAGGTGCCATCTCCACAGGTTCTGGTAGGTCCACTTCCAGTCTGCGGAATAAAGTTTGACATCTTGTTGTTGACTTTTGAACTTTTTTGGTTTAGATTTGGGACTTAGAGGGATTGTCCACTACTTGGATTCCCCTTTAAGAACTTATACCACTTATTCATAGCAGCCCTACTAAGGTCAATGGATTGAGTCGGCACCGCAAAGTATCTAAGTCCTGGTGCACTTTGTCCTACAGGTAGAGGCGGCTGCTCGGCGTACGACATAGTGATTAATGGCACCTTCTTTGAGAAAATTACGGTAACTGCAATTGCTTATTCCGACATACGAGCTGTCTGCTCTCCTTTGTGTCAGCTCCTTACTTTGTATTTTTTTTATTAGAATAATGAGCTTTTCAGGGAATTTTTTATCACCGTGGCCATGGAGGGACTAGAGAACAAGTACGAAATGGAGCTGTCAAGAGGTAACGACCGCATCACTGATCTTTTCCTTGATTTTTCCATCGACCACACAAGGACTTGTTCTTTCGTGGAGCAAGTTTACCATATAATATATTGAACATTTTTATGTACCAACCTGTTGTATGGCACCGTATCAAATGCCTTTGAAAAGTCCAGATAGACAACATCCACTAAGTTTCCCTGGTCCAACCTGAACTTACCTCCCCATAGAATCTTTTCAGATTAGTTTGCAGGACAGATCCCTCATAATCATATGTTTAGGTTATTCTTATTGAGGTGCTCCAGGTTAGTATCTCTTAGAAAACCCTCAAAGTTGTTGCCCACAGTACAAGTTAAACTTACCGACCTATAAATTCCAGGCTCAGATGTTATCCCCTTCTTGAATATTGGTACCACATTTGCTGTGTGGGTGTAACCCTGGTGGATATGGACCCACTGCCCCACGGGAGGGTTGTGACTAGGTGTCTACTGGGTCTCCACTAGAACCTCTGGTGGTGAGGATAGACTGGGCCTCCGGTAGACACCAGGTACCACTTCAGTGCAGTTCCCGGGACTGCAGCAGCATTCCGGAGGTACCAGGGTACCAGACTCAGGAGAGCGAAGACAAGGACTAGGTCAGACAGTCCGAGATCAGGGCAGGAAGCACAGGTTCAGGATAGAGAAAAATGGCAAGGGGGACAGGGGTTTTTGATACCAGAAAACTCCTTTAACGCTTGCAACCTCTGTTGCTTGACTGCTACTCAAACAGTCAAATCAGTCAGTAAGAATTTAGGGAACTTCCATGGCGATATTTTGCATCAGTATTTGTTAGCAGACGCCAGGAGTGGATCCAAAACAGAAGAGGTGAAAGTGTTTCAGTTACTATTTTTCACTGTGTTTGTTCCCCTCTGGTTTTCAGCTTACAAATACTGATGTAAATTAGTGCCCAAAATACTCACTGTGTGAATGAGACGAGGAAGCTGCTTGTAGTACTGTAATAGAAGTCCTTATTCTGAGGATGAGTTCTGTAATTCTTGTCTTCTCTGCTCCATCAAACTCCCCAGAGCAGGGGCAACCCCTGGAGCAAAACTTCTGGCGGCAGATGTCCAGACGTATGACTCAGTGATGTGTGATGGACCCCGACTCCCAAACAAAATGAATCAGACACATACAAAATAAATACACAAATCATTGCAATTAGGTGTCAAACGTTCTCAACTTTATTTAAATTTACATGACACCGAAAATGGCACAACCCTCGACTCACGAAGAGTCACCCTCCAGCTCTCAGGAGAGGAAAACCCCCTGTGGAGGAAACCTCTAGGGAACCATGGCTGGAGGGCTGCCCTTCCCTTGGGCTTAGAGAGTTAGTGCCGATATATGACGGAGTTTTAGAATTTCTACATATTTACAGAGAACGACATAACAAATATAGACTATTAATGTGATAAACTGGATGTGGGAGAGATCTGGCTGCGATATCTGTCACCACATTTATTGCTGGAACGAATTTAGTTGATCTGATTTCCCAGGTGGATCTACCACTTCTCCCTTACAGATCCAGCTCCGTCTCTCAAGATGTTGGGTACTTGGTTACAGGGGTTGCTCATTATGGATAACCCCTAATAGGATGAGTATCCCCTCCCCCTCCCAATTTATCACCCATTAAAGTCAAGGATCCATCTATGAACTCCCAAAGAAGAGCAGCTCTTTGTACATAGTAACAGAAGGGGATCCTGTTTTGGGGACCCCCCCTCTGTTACCTTCCCTTCCCCCCGGGGTGTCTAAGAAGACAACCCCTTTCCCTGCTAGAACCTCCAAATTACACCAACATTGGCACATTACGTGGGGTGGTCAAGCTCAAGGTCCTCAGGCGCATCATCAGTAATGGCGCTGATCATGGCAGCGCGGCATTCTTTTATGGAATCTTCTTTATGACACTTGTTTATGCCCTCACAATAGTTGTCATGGTTACTACAAGGGCTATTACTGATGCAGGGTCCAAGTATTAACCCTTTCATCATTGGTAATTCACTTTCATTATGGAGGCAAATAACTGCACTTGTTACCAAGCAGGAGTCTTATCATTACGGCTTCCCTTAGGCACCATAAGAAATAAAGATTATAGAACATACGTACAAGTGTTTCAGGAGTGTTTTGCACTTTTTAGATCCATAGATTGGGCTTATAACTAGCACTTTACAAAGCGGAAAATTAAGAGGAAATTACTTGTAAAATAATATTATAGGGAATTGCATTTCAAGCATTTTCCTAATGTGCATTCTGCATACTTGCATAGTTACCGTATATTCCGGCGTATAAGACGACTTTTGAAGACTGAAAAATCTTCTGTCTAGTCTGGGGTCGTCTTATACGCCGGTAATGCTTTTGAACTTTCAGAAATTGACATGCGGGGATACTCTGGGGGTGTTAATAAGCTGCCGTGGCCGTATCCCTGCCATGTCGGAGTTAATATAAGGTGGAGGGAGTTAAAATATGGTGGCGGTAGGTCCAGACGGTCAGCGCTTCTGTGCTGAAACTGACACATCGCTGCGTATTCCCAGCTCCGGACACAGCGCAGGGCTTCTGTGCCGACAGCTTTCACTTGTCACAGAAGCGCTGCGCTGTGTCCGGAGCTGGGAAGTTCGCATCGCTTCTGTGACAATATATGAAAAGCCGGCAATTCAGCAGCGGCATAAGCCGGCACCCGACAATTTAGAATAGAAAGAATAGAGCTTCAAACATAGATTAGATAGAAACATGTCAGTCACATATATATGAAGTACAGTGACAGTGCTGGTTACTGTACTTGTCATCTAGTGTAAAGGATTTATTAAAACAAATAATAGTGTTTTCATGCACCGTCTCTTTAAAAAAGCCGGCCGGCAATTCAGCATCTGTACCCGACAATTTATAACAGACAGAATAGAGCTTCACACATAGATTAGATAGAGAGAAACATGTCAGTCACATATATATGAAGTACAGTGACAGTGCTGGTTACTGTACTTGTCATCTAGTGTTAAAATAACGGATTTATTAAAAAAAAAATTGGCGTGGGGTTCCCCTTAATTTTAGTCTCTAGCGGAGGTTAAGCAGACAGCTGGGGCAAATGTTTGAAGCCTGGGAAGGGGGTAATACCCGCGGAGCTTCCCAGACTACTAATATCAGCCCCCAGCTGAATACCTAGCCTTTACTAGCTATTAAAATGGGGGACCCCCCCAAAAAAATGACGTGGGGTCCCCCCTATTTTAATAGCTAGCAAAGGCTAGGCAGACAGCTGGAGGCTGATATTAATAGCCCAGGAAGGGTGCCATGAATATTGGCCCCCTCCCAGGCGAGAAACACCAGCCGTCAGCCGCCCCAGAAATGGCGCATCCATAGGATGCGCCAATTCTGGCACTTAGCCTCGCTCTTCCCACTGCCCTGTAGCGGTGGCAGGGGGTAATAGGGCTGGGGTTGATGTCAGCTTATAATGCCAGCTGACATCAAGCCCAGGTTAGTAATGGAGAGGCGTCTATAAGACACCCCCATTACTAACCCCATAGTCAAAGTTAAAACAAACACAAACACCCAGAATAAAGTCCTTTAATTGAAATAAAGACACAATCCTTTATTGTTCTAAATTAAACCATACTTACCGTCACGCCCATTCCAGCTGAAGCCAACGATCTCCTGCAATAAAAGAAAAATAATAAAGCAACCTCATCCTTACCTTTCCATGGTTCCCAGGACAGCTTCAGCTCTGCTACATCGAGATGACAGGCTGGACCGCAGCAGAACGCTGCCATCCAGCCTGTCATCCCGCAGACACTGAGAAGCGCAGGCATGCTTGCGCTCCTCAGTGTCTGACTGTGACGGCATCCAGATGAGCCGACAATGAACTCAGCTCACCTCCTGGACGTCCGTCACTGACAGCGTGGGAAACTTCTACTGCGCATGCGGGGAGCAGGAGAATTTTCCCACGCTGTCAGTGACGTGCATGAGGTGAGCCGAGTTCATTGGACATGATCTCGGCTCATCTGGATGCCGTCGCAGTCAGACACTGAGGAGCACAAGCATGCCTGAGTGTCTGCCGCATGGCAAGCTGAACGGCAGCGTTCTGTTGCGGTGCAGCCTGTCATGTGAATGTAGCAGAGCTGGACCGGTCCTGGGAACCATGGAGAGGTAAGGATGAGGTTGCTTTATTATTTTACTTTTATTGCAGGAGATCGTTGGCTTCAGCTGGAATGGGCGTGATGGTAAGTATGGTTTAATTTAGAACATTAAAAAATTGTGTCTTTATTTCAATTAAAGGACTTTATTCTGGGTGTTTTTTTTTTTTTAATTACTTTACTAGAAATTCATGGTGTTCATGTCTAATATTGGCGTGACCCCATGAATTTCGGGCTTAGGGCCAGCTGATAATGCCAAGCTGGCCTTAACCCCTTTATTACCCAGTGAGCCACCGCACCAGGGCCCTGGATGAGTTGGGTACAGCGCCAGAAGATGGCGCTTCTATGAACGCGCCATTTTCCGGGGTGGCTGCGGACTGCAATTTGCAGCGGGTGGGGCCCAGAAAGCTTGGGCCTCCCTGCGCTGCAGATTCCAGCCCCCAGCTGCCTAGTTGTACCTGGCTGGACACAAAAATAGGGCGAAGCCCCACTTATTTTTTTTTTTAATTATTTCATGAAATATTTAAAAAAAAAAAAAAAGGGCTTCCCTATATTATTGTGTCCGGCCAGGTACAAATAGGCAGCTGGTGGTTGGGGGCAGCCCGTTCCTGCCTGCTGTACCTGGCTGGACACAAAAATATGGCGAAGCCCCACGTCAACATTTTTGGGAAAAATTAATTACAATATTAATAATTTAGGGACTGCATCTGTATTAACCCCTCAATTGTCATTTAGTGTTAAAATAAAGGATTTTTTAAAAAGAAAATTGGCGTGGGATCCACCATCATTATAGTCTCTAGCGGAGGTTAAGCAGACGGCTGGGGCAGATGTTTGAAGTCTGGGAAGAGGGTAATACCCACGGAGCTTCCCAGGCTACTAATATCAGCCCCCAGCTGAATACCTAGCCTTTACTAGCTATTAGAATGGGGGACCCCCCCAAAAAATGACGTGGGGTCCCCCCTATTTTAATATGTTTATGAGTGACAGTTTTCCTGCTATATACCTGCATGTCATAAGAATTTAAATTAAAAAAAGGACCATGTTAAATTCAAATCTGTTTTTTTTTAATTTTTACCGGTGTTTGGTATGCGTTGGAAAAGGGGTAGTCTTATACGGTGAATATATCCTAAACTCTATATTTTAACAGGAAAGTAGGGGGGTCGTCTTATACACCAGGTCGTCTTATACGCCGGAATATACGGTACATAGACCAAGGACATTAAAGTTAAAACTTTTTCAACCTATCTCCAAAGTTATACATTTTCTATTACTAGATTATTTATAACCCACAATGTCATGTTTTGTTAAAGTATCCAGCCCTTCTATAAATGCTGTTATACTATCTGCCATTACTATATCTTGTGGTTGGCATTCCACAGTCTGACTGCTCTAACTGTAAAGAATCCTTTCCTATTAAGTTGCCAGAATCGCTTCTCCTCCGCTTGTTACGAATGTTCCTGGTGCTTTGTAAGGTCCTGGGAAGTGATAAGTCATGTGCCAGTACTATGCATTGACCACATATGTATTTATACATATAAATGTATATTTATGAAGGAGATGATAATTACCCTTCATAGAGGTGTTATGATCATTCATAAATTGCTTTCATAGGTTTGATCTCCAGGATTAGGAGAGATTTGGGGTGTAAACGTAATAAACAATGAGTAAAACATCAAAGCAAACGAAAAAGGGTTTGTGACCCAAACTGGTAGGTGAGACCGGCTAGCCCCATATTATATCACAACCAGGTTTCGCCTGAGGAGGGCAGCACTAATGAGTCCTCAGGAGCGCATAACCCTGAAATATGCAGCGATTCTACACTACCCATTATAAAAGGGTTTAATATGCTACTTACTACCATGTTTTAGCTAAGATACAAGGCATACTTGTAAGGAGAGATGAAAAAGGTGATGGGGGACAACATATAAATATACTGAGGAACTCTATACACTAGTGGCCAAAATTGAGGCAACACCCCCAAGATTTATGAATTTTTAGCATTTTGCAAATACAAATACAAATTTCATGAATGTTTTTGATTTCACAGTAAAGTTTTTAAGTAGAAATAAAATCTCATATAGAAACACAATATTAGCTGGAAATTTGTTCATTTGTCAACAAATTGGACACTATTGTCACTCAGATGACTGTGGGAGAAAAGCCATTGATTTGTCCTATTTTCATATCTAACACTAAATGTTAATACTCAGTTGGACAGCCCTCGGCCTTGATGACTGCCTGGCATCTACTTGGCATGCTATCTACCAGTTTGTGTAAATCAGATGGTGTGATGATATGAAGCCATGATTTGATGATGGCTGCAATGAGTTCCTGCTTGCGTGAAGCCCGCTGTTTTGACACCGCTCTTTTGAGCCGAGCCCAGAGATTCTCAATAGGATTGAGATCTGGGCTGTTTCCTGGCCAATTCAATAGCTGGACATTTTTGTCCTTGAACCAAGAGAGCCATTTTTTAGCTGTATGGCATGGGGCTCCATCTTAAAATAAACGGTGTCCCTTCACTAAATACATCATGTGCCGAAGGAATGAGTTTAGGCTGAAGGACGTCCTTGATGTACTTTTCAGCATTAACTGTTCCTTCAATTACCTGCAGCCGACCACCTGCATCTCTGGACACGCAGCCCCCTACCATAACACTCAGAGGAGGCTTCATGGTGGGTACTGTACCCTCTGGCAACCAGTCCTCTCCAGGTCGTCGTCGAACGTAGCGGACACCGTCACTGCCAAAGATGGATATGCGTGTCTCATCGCTCCATATAACATTTCTCCATTGTTCAATGGTCCATTTACAATGTTCTTTGGTCCCTGCAGACGTTTCTGACGCTGTGAGGCATTCAGAAATGGCTTTTTACCTGGTATTCTGGCTCTTAACCCTGCATTTACCAATCGTCGTCGAACCGTCCGATCAGACACTGTCACTCCGGTGTTGACAAGCTCCTTGTTGATGTTAACAGCCATTTATTTCCTGTTATTTAGGGCGATTCTAACAATTCTTCTATCAGTCTGAGGACTTGTAGCCTTCTTCCTTTCTCTACCTGGTTTATTCTTTATCGAACCAGTCTCTTGAAACCGCTTACACACTTTGAGAACGAAAACATGTAATTGCTTACCTTCTGATGACAAACTGGCTTTAAAATATAAAAACCGCATTTTAATCGCACAATATCTGTCTTACAACCCACACCCAGGTCACTATAAACCAACATAGAATACATATGGCAGAAGAGGGCGTGTGTACAAGTAAGTAGGTCAGTGAAATCCTCCATTAAATATTGGTGATGGTGAAAAACTGAAAGTGTTGCCTCAATTTTGGCCACTGGTGTATAACACAAAATATAAACAAAAAAGAAAGGGAAGAACATTTCTGCACAAAAAACGTGTTGCTCGGCAGGAAAATCCCGTTGATGTTGCGTTTTTTGAGATTTTTTTTTCCCTTTCTTTAGAAACGCTGCAAAAATACTGAAAGAATAGACATGAAACTGCTTCAAATCTGCAAGGATTCACTTTTCCTGCTTTTCCTGGTACTAGCAATCATAGCTTTTTTGGGAACTTGGAGCTCTATATTACAAATATGTCCATCCCTCCAGTTGAAAGAAATTAACATTTTCCTGGAGGGAAGTTTATATTTTACATTATGTCAGTTTTTGTCTATCGATGATAAAGTGCAGTTTGCTGCAATTTTTATTGTGACATATACCCAAATCATTCATGAAAATATTTCACATTCAACGCGCGTCGGGCGGGCCTGCGTCCTCTCACATGCCAGGGCTGAGTTTCAGTTCCAGTCCGACCCTGTTAATCATCTATGGTTTCCCTTCAGAGTGGAAAATGCTGAAAAATCGGAAGTTCCTGGAATCCATTTTTGAACAGAATATCAGAACCAAATCAAAACCGATGATTCATAATAGGGGTAAGTCCCAACTCTAAGGTACAAGTCTATGGCATACAATCTGTAAAAGACGACAGAGTAGGGTGCTGTTGAGCATCGACGGCTTCTTCTCTGATGTTCCTCGCTCATCCATGCAGTACATAGTCGGCCATTCAATTGATTGGATATCTTATAATACCACATTTCCCCTAGGGACACAAAGTATGACGAGCGCCACTCCTCCTGGTGATAGGTTATACCCAACAGATGGGGCAGCGCCACTCCTCGTGGTGATGGGTTACACCCAACAGATGGGGGAGCGCTACTCCTCGTGGTGATGGGTTACACCCAACAGATGGGGGAGCTCCAATCCTCTTGGTGATGGGTTACACCCAACAGATGGGGGAGCCCCACTCCTCGTGGTGATGGGTTAAACCCAACAGATGGGGGAAGTTGCAGAATGGCTTGTTATGGTGCAAGAACAATGTGGACATTGTTTTTTTTTTGTTTTTGTTTTAACTATTATGCCTTTATGTTCTTTATTTTTTTCCTACAGACCCTCCCAGCTAACTCCAAGCAAGTCCCTAATCTCAGAAGTTGAAAGGTTTGGGTTTCTTTGAGGTTTAATGCATGCATTTACTTTTTTTAGAATCCCATCTTACAAAAGATATAGGATATCCAACTTCTTGGACTCCAAGAATAAGGGGGCTGCAGCCTGGAAGTAACCCCGCTGCCCTTATTAAAGAATATGCTGGTGTGGGTCAGCTACCCGGATTTTCACTGTGCAGGAGAACTGCAGCTAAGCCCATTCACTTTGCTGGATCTATGCTGTCGTTCCGCTGCACAGTGGAGGCCATGATGCCGATGTGCAGGGAATGACTGTGAAAGGGGCTGTTCCTCATTACCAGCATCAGTGCCCCTTTATTATATTAGAGATCGACCCCAACAGATCATAAATTGATGGTGTACCCTTGCAGTATACTGCTTCCTTCCTTTTTTTTATCAGTTCACCCGTGAAACCAGATTACATGATTGTGGCGGAACCTCCTGTAGGACACCCAAGTTTTCTGGTGGCTGAAATCTCTTTACCTAAAGTGGTGAGACCCTTAGATGTGGTTTAGGATTGTGACCTTTTTGTATTTCATGTGATTTCCAATAGTCTTCCCTTATTAAAAGTCTGTGCCAACCTCGTGCTACCGGTCCTCCTCTGCCAACTTTTATCATCACAGCTTTGATGTGTCCACAGTAGCCAATTGCTGGCAGCTGTGATACATTTACTGGATGATGATGATATAATTTTTATTTTCATACCATGGTGGGTTGTTTGCAAGCTGTTGGAATGGGAAAGAAGATCTCTGTAAACAACTCTGTCAGCAGAGAACGACTGTTCAAACCAAGCACAGACGCCCAGTGCTTCACGGCGGGACCAGTCATTTATATAAGCCTCCCCCCCTGCTTGTTTCCCCTCCATCTCCACCATCACCTCTTCTTTGACAGTTCTGGCTTCATAGATCCAGAGAGGAGATAGAGGGAAAACAAGCTGGTGGGAAGATGTATATATTATTATTATTATTATTTAATTATATAGTGCCATTGATTCCATGGTGCTGGTGCATATAAATGATGTTATAATGATGATATAAATGATGAAAGAGGCTTGTTGCAATAGTGTAGAACACGCCGCTCTTTATTTTTTCTATATTAATGCGACATTTGGAGGAATCGCACAGAAAATGCTTTAAATGTATTTATTTTTTAATTTGATTTTTCTCATGTCCATGATTCACATTGCGTTAAATGAGGCATAATGAAGATTAAGAATGTTTCAGCTAATGTAGCTTTCATCAGACAGGATAATGTAGCTTAAGGGGACCCACTTGGTTAAATATAGGGGTCAGTTCTGGTCTTCCCAAAAAGCAGATTAAGTAGTCACCACACAGGAATCTGGTGATTACTGGGTTTGCTTTTGGGGACCCCAGATTTCTTCATATAACCGAGTGGGCCTTCTGCCTAATGAAGGCTACATTATCTGAAATTCTGGTACCATTCATTATGCCTCACTTAAAGGGGTTGCCTGGCACTTTAATATTGATGACCTATCCTAAGGATATTCCATTAGTATTAAAGTGGTGGACAACCCCTTTTAATGCAGTGTGAATCCTAAAAAATATTTTTCAGCATTTTCTGTGAGCAGTTCCTCCACGTGTCAGATTTAATGTAGGAGACGTGTGGAGCTACACAGTAACTTCTAGTTGGCCACGTATCAAGATAAAAGTTTAGATTTTTGTGCACTTGTTGGTTACAACTTTCTTTCCCGTACAGAAGCATTCAGCGACATAAGCGTCGTTACCACGCTGGTCTTCTCTTTACAGTCTTCTGCTAGATCTCTTGTGTTGGACTTGGGTGAAGACAGAATAGTCGGACGTCCCGATTTGTATCATCTAGACGTCTTCATTCCTTACAATATCATCCAAGAACAAAGTGGAGCTCAGTTCAACAAGGACAGTAAGGTGAGACAATTAAGCAAAGCTGGACATGTCTTATAGCCCATTCTGAAATCTCCTTCTTAAAGAGGTTCTCTGAGAAAATGTATAAAATAAAATTTTAAAAAATGTATACATTTATTTAGCAAAAATAAATTGTTTTAATTAGTGAATAATTCTATGTGAATACTTTTATGCCCAAAAATGGCAAAAGTATTCTCGGAGTGATACCTTTATTGGCTAACCAGAAAAAAAAAATATATATGCAAGCTTTCAGAGCACAGAGGCTCGTTCTTCAGGCAATATTACAAATGAATTCTTAACATTTGTAATCCTGCCTGAAGAAGGAGCCTGTGTGCTCTGTAAGTTTGCATATATATATTTTTTTTTCTGGTTAGCCAATAAAGGGATCACTCCGAGAATACTTTTGCCATTTTTGGGCATAAAATTATTTCCATCAAATTTTCTGGCTAACACGGTACCACAATATAAATTTGTATTGTACATCACAATTAGGGGATAATAATTGTGTATGGACATAATGGCCAACGATGTCAGCAGCCATCCATCCTAGATGGGTGAAAGTAAACTGTTTGAGACGGACTTCTCTGACCTACCTGTCGGAATAAAGAACGTGCATCTATGTCATCGATTGACTGACTGATCACGTCCATGAGTCAACATGTTGTAAACCTGTCATGATGAGTGAGCAGATAGGATGCTGCCCCTCACCCTGACAGGAACTTATCTATCACAACATATAGTTGCCCAGAGACATCTGAATGCATCGGCTTTCCTTTATGCCATTCATCAAACATGTCGTATATTTTGTGTATAGCGAGTCACAAGCCTCGCACTGCTCTGCGTCTTATCATTTGGTTCTATGAGCTGCAGTAAAACGTGACGTATATTCCAGGTGCTGACGATCACAATGCCGGTGCAGCCAGCATAGCGGTGGGCTCAGAAGATCAGCTTTGGAAAACGTTCCTCTTATATAGATCCAGTGGATCCTACTTACATTCGCTGCTGTTTACATTGTATGGTTACAATTCTATTTAGACTTCAATATGACTCCAGAATAAATTTTTGTCTTTCTTATACTTGCCGTATATTTTTCCCAAGGAGGGGGTTTAGGTATTGTGCTTTTTTTTTTTTATTTCTACTGCAATATTTCATAATATCTGTGAATAAGTCTTGAAAATAATTTGCATTGAAAAGGTTGAGATCCTCTGAATCTACAGGGATTTTTAGGAATTAAAAATCTACAGCAGTAAATCTGCAGCAGAATTTACATTTTGCACCATGTCTGGATTTAGTAGCAGCTGCCCCTTTAAATGGAATATGTCAGCAGGTTTTTGCTATCCCATTTGAGAGCAGCATAATCCGAGGCCCTGATTCCAACGATGTATCACTTACTGGGCTGCTTGGTGTTATTTTGATAAAATTGCAGTTTTTTTTTTCTCATGCAGATCTCTGAATGCTGAGCTCTGTATAATAACCCCACCCACACCACTGATTGGCCGCTTTCTGTGTACACTGTATATAAACTGCCAATCAGTGGTGGGGGGCGTGGTTGGACTACCTGGCTGCAGGTTTACTAGTCCTCTAGTGATAATCTTCTGCTAATAAAAGTGTGATTTTTATAAAAACTACAACCAGCAGCCCTGTAAGTGAGACGTCCCTAGAATCAGGGTCTTTATCTCTACATCATGCTGCTCTCAACAACAACCAATATATAGTACATCCGACAAGGGGTCAATGTGTTAAAAAAGACCTTTATTATAACAATTTGGGTACATGGCGGGAAAGAAAAGAGCACACACACATATATATAGTAATACCATATAATAGTGAGGAGGTATAATGTAAATATTTGAATTGCAGAGACACCAGGGCTAAATAGTAGTAGCTCCAATTGTGCTAATGCATACTGATAGTATATCCTAGGTCACATAGTAAAAGGATATAATCCCAAATAATAAAAGCCAATATAGGCATTCCCAAGATAATGACCTTTTGGTATATACATATCAAGGGATGTATTATATCCAAGTAGGTTAATTCCCAAGTAACAATAATGTTGTATTGGATTCATTCATACCTGGTATATATTGTCTGCACGTCTTGCAATAGCTCTGGGCTCGGTGGTCCTACTCCTAGTGTGGCGCTCACCCCATCATGCTGCTCTCAGAATAGCCAAGAAAAACCTGCTGACAGATTCCCTTTACAAATAGCTGAAATGGCTCCTAGATACCAGAGAAGGAAAACGTTATTAAAACGGTTTTGTTTCCTCAATAGGAAAGCAAATTAAACACCACTGGATAATGTGGTGTGTGAAACCGTCCATTGGATTGCTGTTTCGGGTGGGCTCAGGAGCAGAGCCCCCATCCTACACAGCTGACATCTTGCTGTAACAGCAGCGGCCAGAGCGAAGCGTCAATCACTGCTGTTTAACCATTTATATGCCGTCAATCACTGATGGCAAGTTAAATAGCGCAATCGCCGGTACGCTATGCAATGTTACTAGAATTTTTTTTGTTACTTTTCCATTTCCTTGAATTACTTGTTGTGATTTGCGGATCCATTGACTGGCCAAGTGGAAGGGCTGCAGCCGATCATTCATGTCCGTAGCAGATACACATTTACATGTGTAAATAGGCCCTTATAGAAATCAATCAATAGAACGTATACCTGGATATCCAGGTTTATCCTTTGCATACATTTAAAGAGGTATAAGTCATGGCATATTACTAGGATGTCATTCTTGGGGGTCTGACAGCCTGATTTAGAAAGAAGTGGATGCATTATTTTTTTCACGCTCCCAATTTAACAATTTGAGTACAGTTGGATCTATTGTTTTTTTTATTTTTTGCACTATGGGTGGGTGGTTGGGAGCACAGCTGTGCAGGAAAAAAAAAGCTTATAGGTGCTCAATTCCTTCATTCTTGGGATCGGTGGCGGAACCACAGGTCGGACCATCGCCAATCAAGATATTATATTCCTTCACACTCATCATTGCTCCCAATTAACAATTTGAGTACGTGCATTTTTTTAGGGTATTTTTGCGCAATGGGTGGGAGCACAGCTGTGCAGGAAAAAAAGCTGATAGGTTCCCCATTCCTTCTTTCTCAGAATCAGTGGATGGAACATCGCCAATCACAATATTATATCCTTCACACTAATCGTTGCTCCCAATTATCAATTTGAGTACGGTTATACCTATTGTTTTTTTAGGGGTTTTTTTGCACTGTGGGTGGTTGGGAGCACAGCTGTGCAGGAAAAAAAAAAGCTGATAGGTTCCCCATTCCTTCATTCTCAGGATCAGTGGTGGAACCAGAGGTTGGATCATCTCCAATCAAAATATTATTTTATTCACACTAATGATTGCTCCTAGTTAACAATTTGAGTACGGTTGAACCCATTGTGTTTTTTTGGGGTTTTTGTTTTTTTTTGCACTATGGGTGCAAGTTATAGTAATATGTGTCACCGTAAAAAAAAAAACTAATAGTGTCTCCTGATTGTTCAGACACAAATATATCTGTTGAAAATAGTCTGATATACACCAGTAAATTATAACTGTGGTTTTGCTGTTCCACGGTAAAAAATCTCTATTATCCTGCTTTTGGCATTTTTTGCTGCAAAGAAAAACAGTAGTAGTGTCTCCTGATTGTTCAGACACAAATATATCTGTTGAAAATAGTCTGGTGTAGGCCCGAGAAATACAAGTGTGGTTTTGCAGTTCCACGGGTCAAATCTCTGTATTATCCTGCTTTTTTGCATTTTTTGCTGTAAAGAAAAACAGTACTGTCTCCTGATTGTTCAGACACAAATATATCTATTTAAAATTTTCTGGTATACCCCAGTAAACAATAACTGTGGTTTTGCCATTCCACGGTAAAAAATCTCTATTATTCACCTTTTGGTATTTTTTCCGTAAAGAAAAACAGTAATAGTTTCTCCCTGATTGTTCAGATTGTTTAAAAGAGTCGGGTGTAGGCCAGAGAAATAGAACTGTGGTTTTCCTCTTCCACGGTTCTAATCTACTTTATTACCCTTTTTCCATTGATGGTGCGAGTGTAAGCTATTTTACTTACTTTACAATGGGCAAGGCGCGTGGCAAGGGACATGGAAGTGGACGTTCTGGTGATGGTACATGCAGAGGACGGGGCCGTGGCCAAGGTGAAAATGTGCCACAACCAACAGCCATATCTTCTCGCTCCCACTTCTTGACCGAATTACTAGGGAAGCACAGAACAACACCAGTATTGCGAACTGATCAGTGTGAACAGGTTATTAATTGGATAGCAGACCACCACTTCCGGTCTGTCTTCCACACGGTCAACTCTTAGTAGCCGTGAGTCTCGACCGCATACTCCTCCTCACCCTGATGCTCCTTCCTCCCACCATGCCGAGTGTCGTCAGACAGCAACTGATCCCACACTTGGACACTCTGAAGAGCTGTTCACTGGTCCATCTCCAGATTTGTGCCCCTCGCCTGCCCCGCTTGAAGTGGTGGAAGAGGAGATCCCATGTAGAGATGCCCAAATATTTGAACAGCCACGGCCACAGGAAGTCAACGCTGGCAATTTGTCACAAGAGGTTGACGATGACGAAACACAATTGCCAAGAAGTGAGGAGGAGGATCGTGGTGCGCAAGTGGAAGAGGAGGAGGTGGTGGATGATCTAGTAACTGACCCAACGTGGCAGGAGGACATGCAGAGCAAGGCCAGCAGCAGACCGGGTGAGGGAGACAGAGTACCCCAACAGGCAGGAAGAAGCAGTGTGGTGGCCGGACACAGAAGGCCGGCAACAGTTCCCCGTAACACCAACACGAGGGACGTTGCCAGTACAACCTGTGGGTCTTCCAGAGTCTGGAATTTTTTTAAAGACTCTGCTGATAACCCCAAAAAGGCCATTTGTACCATCTGCCATGCCAGCATCAGCAGGGGTGACAAAACTACCAGCCTGACCACCACCAGCATGATCAGGCACATGGCAGTAAAGCACCCGACTTTGTGGGCCGAACCCCAGGGTCCACGACCAGTGTCAGCAGGTGTCACCTGTTGTGTGTGCATGGCAATCCCCTGTCCATACTGCATGCAAAGATGCCCCCTCCTCTCAGTCTTTATGGCAGTCTCTCAAGTGTGTGCAAAGCAGTCATCAAAGCAAAAGGTGGCTACTTTGAAGAATCTAGAATATAAGACATATTTTCAGTTGTTTCACACTTTTTTGTTAAGTATATAATTCCACATGTGTTAATTCATAGTTTTGATGCCTTCAGTGTGAATGTACAATTTTCATAGTCATGAAAATACAGAAAAATCTTTAAATGAGAAGGTGTGTCCAAACTTTTGGTCTGTAATGTATGTACCATCTTGACCAACTTTGAGGAGTCCACCAAGATGGTGAGTGGCGATGACTCCATCATTAGCGTCAGCATTCCACTTGTCTGTCTTTTGCAATGCTCTCTGCAGAGAATTAAAGAGGAGGCATTGCAGCCAGAGTATGATGAGATGGATCAAGAAGCTGTAGCGGTCGATTACACACAGCCCAGCCTCATCTCATCCCAACGTGCATTGGGGGACAATGAGGGAGAGGAGGAGGAGGAAGAACAGGAGCTTGTATCATGCGCTGTAGGCGGTAGTACCTGTACAACTGTCATACCGTCGGTTCAGCGTGGGTGGCCTGAGGACAGGGGGGAGGAGGAGGAGGAGAGCATGGTCATTCGTCATCTTGGTGTGGACACGGAAGTCTTGCCCGTTACCAGTCTGGCGCGCATGGCTGACTTTGTTACTCTGCCTTAACCGTGACCCTTGCGTTGTCAAAATGTTGGGTGACAGTCATTACTGGTTGGTGACACTTTTAGACCCCCGCTACAAGGAGAACGTTCACTCTCTTATTCCTGAGGTGGAGAGGTCTACAAAAATGGGGCAGTACCAGAAGGCCCTTGCTGCAGAACTGTTAAAAAAAAATTCCCATCTGAAGACACTAGCGGCAGAGGTCACAGTTCGTTGACCAACCAAGGCGTACAAGCGAGAGAGAGGCAACTCCAATCCAGCAGAGGCAGGGGAACACTGTCAACATTCTGGGAAAGTTTTCTGAGACCTGCCCAGCTTACAGGCCCTGAGGCGCGGGGTACTCTCACAAGGAGTGGAAAGTTTCAAAAGATGGTGAGGGAGTACCTTGCCGACCGTACCAGCGTCCTCCGTGATTCCTCTGTGCCTTTTAATTATTGGGTATCCAAGCTGGACACTTGGAATTAAATCGCTCTGTACGCCTTGGAGGTCCTGGCCTGCCCTGCCGCTAGCGTGTTATCGGAGCGTGTTTTTAGTGCTGCTGGGGTAATTATAACTGATAAGCGCACTCGCCTGTCAACTGACAATGCTGACAAGCTGACCCTTATCAAAATGAACAAGAGCTGGATTGGGCCAGACTTCTCATCACCACCAAATGACAGCAGAGTAACATAAAGTCAAATCCACTGTGTTATTTCGGGAGGTGTATTCAAATGCACCACTTCACACCCACACATGGGTATACGCTTCCTCATTTCGGCTGTTTTATGTTCTTCTCCTTATCCTCAGCCTCCACCACCACTATACCACCAGGGTGACCGTGGTCCGTGTTGCCATTATTGAAAGTTCCTCAGTCCTTATTTTTGTCAGCTTTTGCTTGGAAGGCATAAGCAAAGACTGTGGGAGACCCACTCCCCAATAATGGGAATAATATATTTAAAATGCTGTACTGTATGGCTCTTGTAAGGGGCATTAAAAGCATCTTGTTAAGCTACTGCGACCTCCACCACTTTTCCGAGGGCCATTAAAAGCGTCTTGTTAAGCTACTGGGACGTCCACCACTTTTCCGAGGAGCATTAAAACCGTCTTGTTAATCTACTGGGACTTCCACGTCTCTTCCAAGGGGCATTCAAACCGTCTTGTTAAGCTACTGCGATCTCCACCACTTTTCCGAGGGGCATTAAAAACGTCTTGTTAAGCTAGTTGGACCTCCACGTCTCTTCCAAGGGGCATTCAAACCGTCTTGGTAAGCTACTGCGACCTCCACCTCTTTTTCGAGGGGCATTAAAAGCGTCTTATTAAGCTACTGGGACCTCCACGACTTTTCCGAGAAGCATTAAAACCGTCTTGCTAAGCTACTGGGACCTCCACGTCTCTTCCAAGGGGCATTCAAACCGTCTTCTTAAGCTACTGGGACCTCCACATCTCTTCCAAGGGGCATTCAAACCGTGTTGTTAAGCTACTGGGACCTCCACGTCTCTTCTGAGAGGCATTAAAAGCGTCTTCTTAAGCTACTGGGACCTCCACCACTTTTCCGAGGGGCATTAAAACCGTCTTTTTAAGGTACTGGTACCTCCACGTCTCTTCCAAGGGGCATTCAAACCGTCTTGTTAAGCTACTGGGACCTGCACCACTTTTCCAAGGGGCATTCAAACAGTCTTGTTAAGCTACTGCGAACTCCACCACTTTTCCAAGGGGCATTAAAACCGTCTTGTTAAGCTACTGGGACCTCCACCACTTTTCCGAGGGGCATTAAAAGCATCTTGTTAAGCTACTGGGACCTCCACCACTTTTCTGAGGAGCATTAAAACCGTCTTGTTAAGCTACTGGGACCTCCATGTCTCTTCCAAGGGGCATTCAAACAGTCTTGTTAAGCTACTTAGACCTCCACGTCTCTTCTGAGGACATTAATAGCGTCTTGTTAAGCTACTGTGACCTCCACCACTTTTCCGAGGGGCATTCAAACCGTCTTGTTAAGCTACTGGGACCTCCACGTCTCTTCCAAGGGGCATTCAAACAGTCTTGTTAAGCTACTGGGACCTCCACGTCTCTTCCAAGGGGCATTCAAAGCGTCATGTTAAGCTACTGGGACCTCCACCACTTTTCCGAGGGGCATTAAAAGCATCTTGTTAAGCTACTGGGACCTCCACCACTTTTCCGAGGAGCATTAAAACCATCTTGTTAAGCTACTGGGACCTCCACCACTTTTCCGAGGAGCATTAGAACCATCTTGTTAAGCTACTGTGACCTCCACGTCTCTTCCAAGGAGCATTCTGACCGTCTTGCTAAGCTACTGCGACCTCCACCACTTTGGCGAGGGGCATTAAAACCGACTTGTTAAGCTACTGGGACCTCCACGTCTCTTCAAAGGGGCATTTAAACCGTCTTGTTAAGCTACTGGGACCTAAACGTCTCTTCCAAGGGGCATTCAAACCGTCTTGTTAAGCTACTGCGACCTCCACCACTATTCAAAGGGGCATTAAAACCGTCTTGTTAAGCTACTGGGACTTCCACCACTTTTCCGAGGGGCATTAAAACAGTCTTGTTAAGCTACTGGGACCTCTACGTCTCTTCCAAGGGGCATTCAAACCGTCTTGTTAAGCTACTGGGACCTCCACTTCTCTTCTGAGGGGCATTAAAAGCGACGTGTTAAGCTACTGTGACCTCCACCACTTTTCCGAGGGGCATTAAAAAAGTTGTGTTAAGCTACTGGGACCTCAACGTCTCTTCCAAGGGGCATTCAAACCGTCTTGTTAAGCTACTGGGACCTCCATGTCTCTACCAATGGGCATTCAAACCGTCTTGTTAAGCTACTGCTACCTCCACCACTTTTTCGAGGGGCAGTAAAAGTGTCTTATTAAGCTACTGGGTCCTCCACCACTTTTCCGAGAAGAATTAAAACCGTCTTGTTAAGCTACTGGGACCTCCACGTCTCTTCCAAGGGGCATTCAAGCCGTCTTGTTAAGCTCCTGGGACCTCCACGTCTCTTCCAAGGGGCATTCAAACAGTCTTGTTAAGCTACTTAGACCTCCACGTCTCTTCTGAGGACATTAATAGCGTCTTGTTAAGCTACTGTGACCTCCACCACTTTTCCGAGGGGCATTCAAACCGTCTTGTTAAGCTACTGGGACCTCCACGTCTCTTCCAAGGGGCATTCAAACAGTCTTGTTAAGCTACTGGGACCTCCACGTCTCTTCCAAGGGGCATTCAAAGCGTCATGTTAAGCTACTGGGACCTCCACCACTTTTCCGAGGGGCATTAAAACCGTCTTTTTAAGGTACTGGGACCTCAAAGTCTCTTCCAAGGGGCATTCAAACCGTCTTGTTAAGCTACTGGGACCTCCACGTCTCTACCAAGGGGCATTCAAACCGTCTTGTTAAGCTACTGCGACCTCCACCACTTTTTCAAGGGGCAGTAAAAGCATCTCATTAAGCTACTGGGTCCTCCACCACTTTTCCGAGAAGCATTAAAACCGTCTTGTTAAGCTACTGGGACCTCCACGTCTCTTCCAAGGGGCATTCAAGCCGTCTTGTTAAGCTCCTGGGACCTCCACGTCTCTTCCAAGGGGCATTCAAACCATCTTGTTAAGCTACTGGGACCTCCACGTCTCTTCTGAGAGGCATTAAAAGCGTCTTTTTAAGCTACTGTGACCTCTACCACTTTTCCGAGGGGCATTAAAACCGTCTTGTTAAGCTACTGGGACCTCCATGTCTCTTCCAAGGGGCATTCAAACCGTCTTGTTAAGCTAATGGGACCTCCACCACTTATCTGCGGGGCATTAAAAGCGTCTTGTTAAGCTACTGTGACCTCCACCACTTTTTCGAGGGGCATTAAAACCGTCTTGTTAAGCTACTGGGACCTCCACGTCTCTTCCGAGGGGCATTCAAACCGTCTTGTTAAGCTACTGGGACCTCCACGTCTCTTCCAAGGGGCATTCAAACCATCTTGTTAAGCTACTGCAACCTCCACCACTTTTCCAAGGGGCATTAAAACCATCTTGTTAAGCTACTGGGACCTCCACCACTTTTCCGAGGGGCATTGAAAGCATCTTGTTAAGCTACTGGGACCTCCACCACTTTTCTGAGGAGCATTTAAACCATCTTGTTAAGCTACTGGGACCTCCACGTCTCTTCCAAGGGGCATTCAAACCGTCTTGTTAAGCTACTGGGACCTCCACGTCTCTTCTGAGGGGCATTAAAAGCGTCTTGTTAAGCTACTGTGACCTCCACCACTTTTCCGAGGGGCATTAAAACCGTCTTGTTAAGATACTGGGACCTCCACATCTCTTCCGAGGGGCATTCAAACCGTCTTGTTAAGCTACTTGGACCTCCACGTCTCTTCCGAGGGGCATTAAAAGCGTCTTGTTAAGCTACTGTGACCTCCACCACTTTTCCGAGGGGCATTAAAACCGTCTTGTTAAGCTACTGGGACCTCCACCACTTTTCTGAGGAGCATTAAAACCGTCTTGTTAAGCTACTGGGACCTCCACGTCTCTTCCAAGGGGCATTCAAACCGTCTTGTTAAGCTACTGGGACCTCCACGTCTCTTCTGAGGGGCATTAATAGCGTCTTGTTGAGCTACTGTGACCGCCACCACTTTTCCAAGGGGCATTAAAACCGTCTTGTTAAGCTACTGGGATCTCCACTTTTCTTCTGAGGGGCATTAAAAGCTTTTTCTTAAGCTACTGTGACCTCCACCACTTTTCCGAGGGGCATTAAAACCGTCTTGTTAAGCTACTGGGACCTCCACCACTTTACCAAGGGGTATTAACACCGTCTTGTTAAGCTACTGGGACCTCCACATCTCTTTTGAGGGGCATTAAAAGTGTCTTGTTAAACCACTCTGAACTCCACAGCTCTTCCAAGGGGCATTGATATGTTGTTTTTAATTAACTCTAACCTCCACGACTCTTCGAACGGGCATTGCATTTCCTCTTAATATAATGTTTGTAATATGCTGTACTGCATGGCTCTTGTAAGGGGCACTGCAAGTTCCTCCGTCCTAATTTTTGGCATCTTTTGCTTGGAAGGCATAAGCAAAGACTATGGGAGACCCACTCCCCAATAATGGGAATAATGTTTGTAATATGCTGTACTGCATGGCTCTTGTAAGGGGCATTGCAAGTTCCTCCGTCCTAATTTTTGGCAGCTTTTGCTTGGAAGGCATAAGGAAAGACTATGGGAGACACATTCCAAATAACGGGAATAATGTTTGTAATATGCTGTACTGCATGGCTCGTGTAATGGGCATTGCTAGTTCCTCCGTCCTAATTTTTGGCAGCTTTTGCTTGGAAGGCATAAGCAAATACTATGGGAGACCCACTCCCCAATAATGGGAATAATGTTTGTACTATGCTGTACTGTATGGCTCTTGGAAGGGGCATTCAAATCGTCTGGTTAAGCTATTGGGACCTCCACGTCTTTTCCGAGGGGCATTAAAACCATCTTGTTAAGCTACTGTGACCTCCACGTCTGTTCAAAGGGACATCAAAAGTCTTCTTAAGCCACTCTGAACTCCACAGCTCTTCCTAGGGGCATTGAAATGTTGTTTTTAATTACCTCTTACCTCCACGACTCTTCCAACGGACATTGCATTTCCTCCTAATTTTAGTCAGCTTTTGCTTTTCAATGCAAAGGCGAAAACTAAGGGAGACCCACTCCCCAATAGTGGGTAGAAGGTTTTTAGTACGCTGTAATCCATGTCTGTTTCAAGGGGCATTGCAGTTCCTCATAATTTTTGGAAAGCCTTCCATTCACTGCTTAGGCCAACAGTGTACAGGAGACCCAGTTGCTATAAATGGAAAAAAACGGTTTAGTTAAGGCCCTCTGACCTCCATGTCATTTCCAAGGTACATTGGAGTGCCTCGAAATTTTTGGTAGGCATTGCACTCACTGTATGCCCTATAACTGTGTAGCCAAACTGCTCCTTTTGTTACAGAAACATATCCTACAAGACATATGTGGTTGACTGGCCTGATATTGATGTGAATGGTCCCTGTTCCTCCTGCTCTTTCTCCTTTGCCACCACCTCATCCATCATTCATCACCTGAAGCTTTGTTTTAACGGGAGTCATAGAACTGGGATAGTAGCAGGAAAACATCCAGCAATCCTCGGAGGAGGTAGGATATGCGCGAAAACGCTGACCACCTCAGGCCTAGCCGCTACTACATACATGCGCTTGCATTCCAACAAAACAAAGCAGATGCTAACTTGTATCATTATCATCATGGTCCTCACCTTGTCACTCTTAACTCCCCTGATGGAGAAGCCAGGGCCCACCGGAGGAGTCTGGTTCTCTGGTGGGCTCGTCCAATGCTGCCCTAAAGCAGGCCAGGCTAAGAAAAGTGTGTGGGGGGATGTTCCAAGGAGAAATAGGGGCGACTGGGGACCGTTTATGGACACCCGGCTGCCCCCAGGCGGCTGGGGACCGAGTGTGGACACCTGGCAGCCGGGCGGCTGGGGACTGAGTATGGATTACAAGCCGCCAATGCTGCCTTGACGCGGTTGTCAGATTCCGCCTCCACGTGCCTAAAAAGGTCCAATTTCAAGTGCAAGCAAGCAAGCAGTATGGTATTGCAGCCTGGCGGTGGGTGGGTGGATGGCAGGCTGCACACTTTGCTTGCATTCCAAGAAAACAAAGCAGATGCTAACTTGTATCATCATCATCATGGTCCTCACCTTGTCACTCTCAACTCCTCTGATGGAGAAGCCAGGGCCCACCGGAGGAGTCTGGTTCTCTGGTGGTCTCGTCCAATGCTGCCCTAAAGCAGGCCGGGCTAAGAAAAGTGTGTGGGGGGATGTTTCAAGGAGAAATAGGGGCGGCTGGGGGCCGTTTATGGACACCCGGCTGCCCCCAGGCGGCTGGGGACCGAGTATGGACACCCGGCCGCCCCCTGGCGGTTGGGGACCGAGTGTGGACACCCCGCCGCCGGGCGGCTGGGGACTGAGTATGGATACCAGGCCGCCAACGCTGCCATGACATGGTGGCCAGATTCCGCCTCCACATGCCTAAAAGGCCCAATTTCAAGTGCAAGCAAGCAGTATGGTATTGCAGCCTGGGGGTGGGTGGGTGGTTGGCTGCATATTTGAGCTTGCATTGCAAGGAATGGGAGAGGTACAATTGAACCCTGCCCTGGGACAAGAACTTGCACGGGGATAATTGCAAGTCTGCATCTTCTGATGCTTCAAGGATGACTTCTGATGGGCACACTTTTAGGCAGTGACCGGGGAGTCAGAGATGCTTCCAGGGGTCTTCCCCATGCTGTCCCCATGTCTTTTCAGCACTGTATGCATGTGTCACACAGCACATGGCCAGATAAGGTTGTAAAATGTTAAAATGACATTTCCCGGTGAATGCATTTGTCACGGTTGAAGCAATACAAAAGTGCAAAAACGCATAAAAAATGCAAGTTGTGAACATAGCCCAAGGTGTGGAGGAGTATTTTTTTTTTGTTATTTATTTTACCTTATACACAAGTCTTTACCCTGGAAAGGAACTTCCTTAACTGAAAGCAGTTTCAGTTTAGTTTTTGAACGTTTTATTGTGAGCCCTTAAAAGTGGCTTAATACCTCTGACCACGTTGTTGACAGCAGTGACCTGGGGGTCAGAAATGCTTCCTGGGGCGATCCCCATGCTGTCCCCATGTCATTTTAGCACTGTCACTATCGTTTTGGGCACTTGTTAGGCTTTTAACAGACAGCCGGGGATGCCGCCGCGAAAATTCTCGGGTCTCCCATTGACTAACATTGGGCTCGTGGCTCAGGTCGAGCAACCGAGTATCATGGCGAGCTCGGCCCGAGCTTCGAGCCCCCGAGCATTTTAGTGCTCGCTCTTCACTACTAAATACCCTTCATTATTTATTATTTTTGCACTTTGCGATTTACCCATTCACTTCCGGTTACTTGGGTATTTTGCTTGTCTTTGGTTTTTCTTTGTCTAGTGGCCTTGTGTGAACATACATTTACATTTTGCATGCACATCAATTTATGTTTCAGTTCAGACTTCTAGGTTTTTTCTTTGTAGTTCAGTGTGCTTTAGTACATATAAGGGTGTGGCCGCCCTTTGTCTGAGCTGAAATGTTTATTCTGCCTCAGGTCTATGCTTCTACTAGGGGGTCAGTCTCTCTGCCCTTATCCATATGTACGTCACTTGACAAATGGTAAGGTTTTAATATTAGAGTTAGGACTGTCCCATAAGGGTTGCCGTGATGTGGCGGTATAGCTTTTGCATTATTTTTATCAAAATTATGTTAACTAAATACCCTTCATTATTTATTATTTTTGCACTTTGCGATTTACCCATTCACTTCCGGTTACTTGGGTATTTTGCTTGTCTTTGGTTTTTCTTTGTCTAGTGGCCTTGTGTGAACATGCATTTACATTTTGCATGCACATCAATTTATGTTTCAGTTCAGACTTCTAGGTTTTTTCTTTATATGCTATATATGCTGTATGTGCGGGAAGGGAGCTTGTATGTACACTGCTTGCTATGTATGGGGGAGGGAAGCTGTCGGACAAAGAGGGGTCCTGCAAACATCCAACTAATGGCCCCCCATATATATTACAGGAAGGTAGGTCAAACCCAAGGAATTTTGCTGGAGCAGCCGACCATGTGCTGTGTATGGGGCCATCTCCCCCACACATATAACCACATTCATGTATATGGGGGAGTCGGGATGTGTTGTGTGGACAAGCGTCCGGTCTAAAGCTAACAAGTGTATGGGCATCTGAGACTAAGGCAAGTTATCATCCAGAAAGTCTTTCTCCAGCCTGCTGAAAAAATGCCGGATAGAGAAAGGCTTTTATCACCTAAGCCAGATCTCACAGGAGGGGAAGCAAGAAGAAAAAAGGAGAAATGTAAAATAAGACACAAGTGCAGACAGTTGTCATCCAAAACTTTATCTGGTATCGACCAAGAAAATTACAATCAGTAAAAGTATAATCCACATTTAGGAAAAACACAGATGAGCTGCGGGACCATCGCTTCTTCTTCTGGGACTTTTTGGCGGACAGGTTGCTCTGCTGTCGGAGGCCTTTCTTGTTCTTGGACTTCTCCTTCATGTGGATTCTGAAGACTAGGAGGCTCCTGAGGGTCCATCTCTCCTGCCGGCAGCTCAGAGTGACTTGGAGATATGTTTCCTTCAGTCCAGGAAAGCAAGAGAGCAAAAAGATGAATGTGATGTAATAACAAGACAAACCTAAAAAAAAACATGTATAAAAAATCATGTAACTGCAAACTGCACAAAAATGACCCCAATAACGTAAGTGCTGTAGTATTAAAGAACCTGCAAAACGAGTGGTGTGAAAAGACCTGGGACTTGTCAGAAATATGTAATGTTTTGTCTAAAATGACAAAGAAAAAGAAAAGATTCAAGGGATGAGCAGCATTTTATAACAGGTAAAAAATATACAAATTTGTGACAAGTGATCGGTATTAAGTATTGTGGATGATACCCAGACGTTTATTTCAAATGAAGAGTTTAATGAACGTCTTGTATTCGGCCAATTGGAACCTTCCCGGAAATGTCTGCGCCGGTGATAAAATCTACTTACTAATAGAGCTCCCGACTGGACACAAAGAACTGCAGCTCATGGAGGAATGAAGCTTCTTTCCTTCTCAGCCAAGAACTTCTTATATCAGTCCCGTACGGCCTCTATCATGTGCTGATATCTAGCAGAAAGAGAAAAAATCAATTATAAACTAAATAAAATTTATTAAAGAAAAAAAAACCTCCTGCAAACATGAAGCATTTGTAGCAAAGCACAGCCATTATTTACAGAGCACAATTGTTTTACTTTATTCTATATTAGTGGCCGCTCTGTGCAAAAACTTGTGGGAAATTACTGCAGCACTAATATTGTCCGTCCAGAGAGCACCCAAGTATTCCCCAATTTCTGACTCCTCCGCCCGATTGCCCCCACAAGCACAATGCTGCACCGCTGTCCCCTGCCTGGTACAGGCTCCTTTATAGGGTCCTTTCAGCTGTTGTTCACCAAGATGTGAAGTAATCCGAGTACAGGGTTTCCCATGTCTGAGTGCAGGGGTGGAGAGCAGAGAGGATCAGACAGGGACAGGCCCATACACAGACTGCTGGTATATAGAGGACAAATCTCGCTGAACAGCAGCTACAAGAAGCTTCTGGATGGGGGCAGTGGGGGTGAGACAGCACTTCAGCAACGTGTTTGGGAGAGAAGGAAGAAAATAAGCAAATGAAGAAAATTTATAAAGTTCACAAGTCTGCAATGTGAGGAGGATAATTACATGAAGAAAACCCTCTAGGTGCAGCGTCCGCAACCGGAAAACCGCCCCAAGGTCCACCTGTGTCATCAGCGCCCCCCTGCTGGACCCCTAATCAGTTGTACTGCAGACTCTGATGATTGATAGTGACACTAGGTCAGCTCTTTCCCAATGGCGGCACTAGCTGACCATCCTGTGGATAGGACAGGTGCCGGATCATTCAGTCCTTTCCCTCTTCCCCAACGTGAAGCAAACATCCCTCTGACCAGACAAACATCACTCTGACCAGACAAACATCCCTCTGACCAGACAAACATCCACCTGACCAGACAAACATCCTCCTGACCAGGCAACCATCCCCCTGACCAGGCAAACATCCCCCTGACCAGGCAAACAGGCAAACACCCCCTGACCAGGCAAACATCCCTCTGACCAGGCAAACATCCCCCTGACCAGACAAACATCCCCATGACCAGGCAAACATCCTCCTGACCAGGCAACCACCCCCCTGACCAGGCAAACATCCCCCTGACCAGGCAAACATCCCCCTGACCAGGCAAACATCCCCCTGACCAGACAAACATCCCCATGACCAGGCAAACATCCCTCTGACCAGGCAAACATACAACCCCTTTTTTTCTTTCCCATTTTACTTGCTTTATTAATTTCACCTCCAACATTACTGACAACTCCAAGTTCAATAGTTTGATAGTCTCATCTCCTGCCTTTGTATGTGGAGGAGGCAATAAACCGCCGTATACATCCTAAACCTGTCACAAGGACTTTCTCTGCAACTCCCTACTCTCAGCTGTCCCCCTGTAACAATCCACCTTTTTCTCTTTCTCGCTCATACATTTCAGACACTTTATTAACATGTTAATCATATTTCCAAACTTACTGCATTCCACTTCATCTGATCATACATCACCGTTTAAAAGAATCACAATCACTTACTTGTCTGCTGCGGTAATTCTTGGATTGTTTTCTTGCTGTTGCTTTGTCTTATTTTGCTGTTTGCTGTCCTTAAACCACCATCTGTCGCACAGTGTCCACATCTTGTTCCACCGGGTCGCTCTTTTGATCCCTGCAACAACAGACACTATGCGAGTATGACTTCACATGTGACATTTCCAAGTCCCTTGACCATTGTGGTGCCAATGGAGTACCCCATTTCTCGTTATCATGCCACCGAAGCACACCATTTCCCGCTAGCATGCCACCGTAGCACACCTTTTCCCGTTAGTATGCCACCGTGCACACCTATTCCCGTTAGCATGCCATCGGAGCACACCTATTCCCGTTAGCATGCCACCGGAGCACACCTTTACCATTAGCATGTGACCGCAGCACACCTTTACCGTTAGAATGCCACTGGAGCACACCTTTACCATTAGCATGCCACCGGAGCACACATTTTCCCGTTGGCTTGCCACCGGAGCACGCCACTTTCCCGTTGGCTTGCCACCGGAGCACGCCACAGTCCCGTTGGCTTGCCACCGGAGCACGCCACAGTCCCGTTGGCTTGCCACCGGAGCACGCCACTTTCCCATTGGCTTGCCACCGGAGCACGCCACTTTCCCGTTGGCTTGCCACCGGAGCACGCCACTTTCCCGTTGGCTTGCCACCGGAGCACGCCACTTTCCCGCTGGCTTGCCACCGAAGCACGCCACAGTCCCGCTGGCTTGCCACCGGAGCACGCCACAGTCCCGCTGGCTTGCCACCGGAGCACGCCACTTTCCCGATGGCTTGCCACCGGAGCACGCCACTTTCCCGTTGGCTTACCACCGAAGCACGCCACTTTCCCGTTGGCTTGCCACCGGAGCACGCCACTTTCCCGTTGGCTTGCCACCGGAGCACGCCACTTTCCCGTTGGCGTGCCACCGGAGCACGCCACTTTCCCGTTGGCTTGCCACCGGAGCACGCCATTTTTCCGTTGGCTTGCCACCGGAGCACGCCACTTTCCCGTTGGCTTGCCACCGGAGCACGCCACTTTCCCGTTGGCTTGCCACCGGAGCACGCCACTTTCCCGTTGGCTTGCCACCGGAGCACGCCACTTTCCCGTTGGCTTGCCACCGGAGCACGCCACTGTCCCGTTGGCTTGCCACCGGAGCACGCCACTGTCCCGTTGGCTTGCCACCGGAGCACGCCACTGTCCCGTTGGCTTGCCACCGGAGCACGCCACTTTCCCGTTGGCTTGCCACCGGAGCACGCCACTTTCCCGTTGGCTTGCCACCGGAGCACGCCACTTTCCCGTTGGCTTGCCACCGGAGCACGCCACTTTCCCGTTGGCTTGCCACCGGAGCACGCCACAGTCCCGTTGGCTTGCCACCGGAGCACGCCACTTTCCCGTTGGCTTGCCACCGGAGCACGCCACTTTCCCGTTGGCTTGCCACCGGAGCACGCCACTTTCCCGCTGGCTTGCCACCGAAGCACGCCACAGTCCCGCTGGCTTGCCACCGGAGCACGCCACAGTCCCGCTGGCTTGCCACCGGAGCACGCCACTTTCCCGATGGCTTGCCACCGGAGCACGCCACTTTCCCGTTGACTTGCCACCGAAGCACGCCACTTTCCCGTTGGCTTGCCACCGGAGCACGCCACTTTCCCGTTGGCTTGCCACCGGAGCACGCCACTTTCCCGTTGGCGTGCCACCGGAGCACGCCACTTTCCCGTTGGCTTGCCACCGGAGCACGCCATTTTTCCGTTGGCTTGCCACCGGAGCACGCCACTTTCCCGTTGGCTTGCCACCGGAGCACGCCACTTTCCCGTTGGCTTGCCACCGGAGCACGCCACTTTCCCGTTGGCTTGCCACCGGAGCACGCCACTGTCCCGTTGGCTTGCCACCGGAGCACGCCACTGTCCCGTTGGCTTGCCACCGGAGCACGCCACTGTCCCGTTGGCTTGCCACCGGAGCACGCCACTGTCCCGTTGGCTTGCCACCGGAGCACGCCACTTTCCCGTTGGCTTGCCACCGGAGCACGCCACTTTCCCGTTGGCTTGCCACCGGAGCACGCCACTTTCCCGTTGGCTTGCCACCGGAGCACGCCACTTTCCCGTTGGCTTGCCACCGGAGCACGCCACTTTCCCGTTGGCTTGCCACCGGAGCACGCCACTTTCCCGTTGGCTTGCCACCGGAGCACGCCACTTTCCCGTTGGCTTGCCACCGGAGCACGCCACTTTCCCGTTGGCTTGCCACCGGAGCACGCCACTTTCCCGTTGGCTTGCCACCGGAGCACGCCACTTTGCCGTTGGCTTGCCACCGGAGCACGCCACTTTCCCGTTGGCTTGCCACCGGAGCACGCCACTTTCCCGTTGGCTTGCCACCGGAGCACGCCACTTTCCCGTTGGCTTGCCACCGGAGCACGCCACTTTCCCGTTGGCTTGCCACCGGAGCACGCCACTTTCCCGTTGGCTTGCCACCGGAGCACGCCACTTTCCCGTTGGCTTGCCACCGGAGCACGCCACAGTCCCGTTGGCTTGCCACCGGAGCACGCCACTTTCCCGTTGGCTTGCCACCGGAGCACGCCACTTTCCCGTTGGCTTGCCACCGGAGCACGCCACTTTCCCGTTGGCTTGCCACCGGAGCACGCCACTTTCCCGTTGGCTTGCCACCGGAGCACGCCACTTTCCCGTTGGCTTGCCACCGGAGCACGCCACTTTCCCGTTGGCTTGCCACCGGAGCACGCCACTTTCCCGTTGGCTTGCCACCGGAGCACGCCACAGTCCCGTTGGCTTGCCACCGGAGCACGCCACAGTCCCGTTGGCTTGCCACCGGAGCACGTAACTTTCCCGTTGGCTTGCCACCGGAGCACGCCACTTTCCCGTTGGCTTGCCACCGGAGCACGCCACTTTCCCGTTGGCTTGCCACCGGAGCACGCCACTTTCCCGTTGGCTTGCCACCGGAGCACGCCACTTTCCCGTTGGCTTGCCACCGGAGCACGCCACTGTCCCGTTGGCTTGCCACCGGAGCACGCCACTTTCCCGTTGGCTTGCCACCGGAGCACGCCACTTTCCCGTTGGCTTGCCACCGGAGCACGCCACTTTCCCTTTGGCTTGCCACCGGAGCACGCCACTTTCCCGTTGGCTTGCCACCGGAGCACGCCACTTTCCCGTTGGCTTGCCACCGGAGCACGCCACTTTCCCGTTGGCTTGTCACCGGAGCACGTCACTTTCCCGTTGGCTTGCCACCGGAGCACGCCACTTTCCCGTTGGCTTGCCACCGGAGCACGCCACAGTCCCGTTGGCTTGCCACCGGAGCACGCCACTTTCCCGTTGGCTTGCCACCGGAGCACGCCACAGTCCCGTTGGCTTGCCACCTGAGCACGCCACTTTCCCGTTGGCTTGCCACCGGAGCACGCCACTTTCCCGTTGGCTTGCCACCGGAGCACGCCACTTTCCCGTTGGCTTGCCACCGGAGCACGCCACTTTCCCGTTGGCTTGCCACCGGAGCACGCCACTTTCCCGCTGACTTGCCACCGGAGCACGCCACTGTCCCGCTGGCTTGCCACCGGAGCACGCCACTGTCCCGCTGGCTTGCCACCGGAGCACGCCACTTTCCCGCTGGCTTGCCACCGGAGCACGCCACTTTCCCGCTGGCTTGCCACCGGAGCACGCCACTTTCCCGCTGGCTTGCCACCGGAGCACGCCACTTTCCCGTTGGCTTGCCACCGGAGCACGCCACTTTCCCGTTGGCTTGCCACCGGAGCACGCCACTTTCCCGTTGGCTTGCCACCGGAGCACGCCACTTTCCCGTTGGCTTGCCACCGGAGCACGCCACAGTCCCGTTGGCTTGCCACCGGAGCACGCCACTTTCCCGTTGGCTTGCCACCGGAGCACGCCACTTTCCCGTTGGCTTGCCACCGGAGCACGCCACTTTCCCGTTGGCTTGCCACCGGAGCACGCCACAGTCCCGTTGGTTGCCACCGGAGCACGCCACTTTCCCGTTGGCTTGCCACCGGAGCACGCCACTTTCCCGTTGGCTTGCCACCGGAGCACGCCACTTTCCCGTTGGCTTGCCACCGGAGCACGCCACTTTCCCGTTGGCTTGCCACCGGAGCACGCCACTTTCCCGTTGGCTTGCCACCGGAGCACGCCACAGTCCCGTTGGCTTGCCACCGGAGCACGCCACAGTCCCGTTGGCTTGCCACCGGAGCACGCCACTTTCCCGTTGGCTTGCCACCGGAGCACGCCACTTTCCCGTTGGCTTGCCACCGGAGCACGCCACTTTCCCGTTGGCTTGCCACCGGAGCACGCCACTTTCCCTTTGGCTTGCCACCGGAGCACGCCACTTTCCCGTTGGCTTGCCACCGGAGCACGCCACTTTCCCGTTGGCTTGCCACCGGAGCACGCCACTTTCCCGTTGGCTTGCCACCGGAGCACGCCACTTTCCCGTTGGCTTGCCACCGGAGCACGCCACTTTCCCGTTGGCTTGCCACCGGAGCACGCCACTTTCCCGTTGGCTTGCCACCGGAGCACGCCACTTTCCCGTTGGCTTGCCACCGGAGCACGCCACTTTCCCGTTGGCTTGCCACCGGAGCACGCCACAGTCCCGTTGGCTTGCCACCGGAGCACGCCACAGTCCCGTTGGCTTGCCACCGGAGCACGCCACTTTCCCGTTGGCTTGCCACCGGAGCACGCCACTTTCCCGTTGGCTTGCCACCGGAGCACGCCACTTTCCCGTTGGCTTGCCACCGGAGCACGCCACTTTCCCGTTGGCTTGCCACCGGAGCACGCCACTTTCCCTTTGGCTTGCCACCGGAGCACGCCACTTTCCCGTTGGCTTGCCACCGGAGCACGCCACTTTCCCGTTGGCTTGCCACCGGAGGACGCCACTTTCCCGTTGGCTTGCCACAGGAGCACGCCACTTTCCCGTTGGCTTGCCACCGGAGCACGCCACTTTCCCGTTGGCTTGCCACCGGAGCACGTCACTTTCCCGTTGGCTTGCCACCGGAGCACGCCACTTTCCCGTTGGCTTGCCACCGGAGCACGCCACAGTCCCGTTGGCTTGCCACCGGAGCACGCCACTTTCCCGTTGGCTTGCCACCGGAGCACGCCACTTTCCCGTTGGCTTGCCACCGGAGCACGCCACTTTCCCGTTGGCTTGCCACCGGAGCACGCCACTTTCCCGTTGGCTTGCCACCGGAGCACGCCACTTTCCCGTTGGCTTGCCACCGGAGCACGCCACTTTCCCGTTGGCTTGCCACCGGAGCACGCCACTTTCCCGTTGGCTTGCCACCGGAGCACGCCACTTTCCCGTTGGCTTGCCACCGGAGCACGCCACTTTCCCGTTGGCTTGCCACCGGAGCACGCCACTTTCCCGTTGGCTTGCCACCGGAGCACGCCATTTCCCGTTGGCTTGCCACCGGAGCACGCCACTTTCCCGTTGGCTTGCCACCGGAGCACGCCACTTTCCCGTTGGCTTGCCACCGGAGCACGCCACTTTCCCGCTGGCTTGCCACCGGAGCACGCCACTTTCCCGTTGGCTTGCCACCGGAGCACGCCACTGTCCCGTTGGCTTGCCACCGGAGCACGCCACTTTCCCGTTGGCTTGCCACCGGAGCACGCCACTTTCCCGTTGGCTTGCCACCGGAGCACGCCACTTTCCCTTTGGCTTGCCACCGGAGCACGCCACTTTCCCGTTGGCTTGCCACCGGAGCACGCCACTTTCCCGTTGGCTTGCCACCGGAGCACGCCACTTTCCCGTTGGCTTGTCACCGGAGCACGCCACTTTCCCGCTGGCTTGCCACCGGAGCACGCCACTTTCCCGCTGGCTTGCCACCGGAGCACGCCACTGTCCCGCTGGCTTGCCACCGGAAGCACGCCACTTTCCCGCTGGCTTGCCAAGGGAGCACGCCATCATCCATTTAATAAAATGGGCCACACTTAGCTTTTTCTTTTATATAATGGGCCCATATAGTTTTTCATTGAATATATTGGGCCTTACATAACCTTACATTTAATATATATAATCGTCTTATCATGTCTGTCTGTCTGTCCTTCTGTCCAGGAAGTCCTGCGTCGCTGATTGGTCCGACCGTGGTCAATCAGCGACGTGGGATTTCAGAAAAAGATGGCGGCCATTAGCAGCTCATCTGCCGCACGGAGGTCAGCGGCGATGTAGCCGGGAGATGACCGACGCTAGCCGGTCAACTCCCGGTTGCTCGCAGCAGAAGTACCCCGACCAGCGGCGCCGCTGACCTCCATGCGGCTACCGTCGGGAGATCAGCGGTTAGGGCCGCTGATCTTCCGACGGAAAGTGTGAAGGGAGGACCGGGGAGCGGCGCCACCGGTCCGGATACTTCTGCGGCGAGCAGCCGGTCATTTCCCGGCTGCTCGCAGTGGAAGTACCCGCACAGGCAGCGCCGCTCCCCTGTCCTCACTAATACGATTCGGCGGCCACGACCAATCAGCGATATTGGCTCCAAATTTAAACACCGCTCTGCACAGAGGTCAGTGGCGATGCAGCCGGTCATCTCCCGGCTGCTTGCAGCAGAAGTACCCTGACCTGCGGCGCCGCTGACCTCCATGCGGCTACCGTCGCTAGATCAGCGGCTAGGGCCGCTGATCTCCCGACGGCAAGTGTGAAGGGAGGACCGGGGAGCGGCGCCGCCGGTTGGGATACTTCTGCTGCGAGTAGCCGGTCATCTCCCGGCTGCTCACAGTGGAAGTACCCGCTCCCCGGTTCTCACTAATACGATTCGCTGATTGGTCGCGGCCGCCAGCCGTGACCAATCACCGGTTTTGGCGCCAAATTTAAACATGCTCTCCAGTCCTCACTAACACGGTTCGCTGATTGGTCGCGGCCGGCCGCATACATATTCTAGAATACCCGATGAGTTAGAATCGGGCCACCATCTAGTTTAATATAATGGGCCACAAATTGCCTTCTAGTTATTCAAGAGGTCCTGCATAGTCTTCCATTTATTTTAATAGGCCCCATATAACCTTTCAGCATCTGAAACAACGGATACTGAAAGCCTGTGCTAGCATTTCTTCTGCGGTGTTGCTATCAGTGTGTCAAGAGTGGGAGAAGAGGGTTGCATTGACAATCCAACACAATGGGCAGCACTTTAAACACATTTTATAAGTGGTCATAAACTTGTAAAAAATTCATGAAAGAATAAAGTTATGTTAAAACCAAGCACACCATTGTATTTTCTTATGAAATTCTCAATGAGTTTGATGTGTCACATCACCCTCTTCCCATTGAAAAAAATAAAGTTAGATCCAAAATGGCCGACTTCAAAATGGCCGCCATAGTCACCATCCATCTGGAAAAGTTTCCCCCTCCCATATACTAATGTGCCATAAACAGGAAGTTGACATCACCAACCATTCCCATTTAATTTAGGTGTATCCATATAAATAGCCCACCCTGTATTATTACCATTTTTATTATTGCTGTACATACTGTAGCTTTTCATTTAATTTATTGGGCCCCATATAGGCTTCCATTTAATATAATGGGCCCCACATAGCCTTCCATTTAATTTAATGGGGTCCACATAGCCTTCCATTTAATTTAATGGGGTCCACATAGCCTTCCATTTTATTTAATGGGACCCACATATGTTTTTATTTAATATAAAGAGCCCCACATAAGCCCCTAATTAATATAATGGGCCCCACCTTGCTTTCCATATAAAATAATGGGTCCCACATAGCCCTCCCTTTTGTTATGATGAGCCTTACATATCACACCATTTCCCGATGATCTGCCACCGAAGTACACCATTGGCTGCTGGGGTGCCACTGGAACACACTCTTTACAGTTGGGGTGCTAACAGAGCACACCTTTCACCATTAGCATGCCACCGGAGTACACTTTTTGCCACTGGCATGCCACTGAAGCACACCCTTTACCATTGGAGTACCATCGGGCACACCCTTTACCATTGGTGTGCCATCGGAGAACTCTATTTCCCGTAGGCCTACCAGAGGGGCCCAATATGTGACCTTTTTTGCTTACCACCGGGGCACCCATCTTGGGCTTTTTAGCTTCCACCGGGGTGCACTCTTTGGCCTTTTAGCTTACCACCGGGGCACCCAACTTGGGCTTTTTAACTGCGACCGGGGTACACTCTGACCATTTTGCTTACCACCGGGGCACTCATTTTAGGCTTTTTTAGTCTGCCACCGGGGTGCACTTTTTGGCCTTATTGCTTACCACTGGGGCGCACTCTAGGGCTTTTTAGCCTACCACCAGGGTACATTCTTTGGCCTTATTGCCTATCACTGGGGCGCACTCTAGGGCTGCTCAGTCTGCCACCAGAGTCTACTCTTTGGCCTTTTTGCCATTGGTGTGCCACCAGAGCACACCCTATGACGTTGGAGTGCCACCGGAGCACACCCTTTACCTTTGGAGTGCCACCGGAACACACAATTTGCCATTGGCAAAAGTATAATGGACCCCCACATAGAATTCTATAAAGTATAATGGCCCCCACATAGCCCTCTATATAGTATAATGAGCCGCACATTGCCTTCCATGTACTATAATTTAATTTATTGGGCTCCACATAGCTTTTCATTTAATTTATTGAACCCCACATAACCGTCAATTTAATATAATAGGCCGCACTGGACTCCATTTAATATATTGGACCTGACATAGCCTTCCATTTAATAAAATGGGGCCAAAATATCCCTCTATTTAATATAATGGGCACCAAAAAGCCTTCCATGTTTTATATTGGGCACCACATAGCTCTCTATTTAATACAATTGGCCCCACTTAACCTTCCATTTAAAATATTGGGCCCCACATAGCTTTACATTTAATTTACTGGGCTCCATATAGGCTTCCATTTAATATAATGGTCCCCACATTGCCTTCCATTTATTATAATGGAGCCAAGATACATCTCTATTTAATATAATGGACAAAACACAGGCTTCCATTTAATATAATTGGCGCTACATAGCCCTTTATTTGATAAATGCGCCTCACATAGCCCTCCATATAATATTATGGGCCCCGCAACGCTTTCCATTTAATTTAATAGGCCTCACATAGCCCTCAATTTAATACAGAGGGCTCCACAAAACCTTCCAGATAACATAGTGGGCCCCAATATAGCTTTCTTTTTAATGTATTGGTCCCCACATAGCTCTCTATTTAATATAATGGGCCTCACATAGACTTCCATTAAATATCATGGGCCCCATATAGAATTTATCATATACGTAGATGTCCCTTTAAGACAACGGGCCCCACATAGCTTTCCCTTTAATATAATGGGCCCCACATAGATTTTATTATTATATAATGGGCCCCACATAGCTTTCCCTTTAATATAATGGGCCCCACATAGCTTTCTCTTTAATATAATGGGCCCCACATAGCTTTCCCTTTAATATAATGGGCCCCACATAGCTTTCTCTTTAATATAATGGGCCCCACATAGCTTTCTCTTTAATATAATGGGCCCCACATAGCTTTCTCTTTAATATAATGGACCCCACATAGCCATCCATTTAATATAATGGGCCCTACGTAGATGTCCCTTTAAGATAACAGGCCCCACATAGCTTTCCCTTTAATATAATGGGCCCCACATAGCTTTCCCTTTAATATAATGGGCCCCACATAGCTTTCTCTTTAATATAATGGGCCCCACATAGCTTTCCCTTTAATATAATGGGCCCCACATAGCTTTCCCTTTAATATAATGGGCCCCACATAGCTTTCCCTTTAATATAATGGGCCCCATATAGCTTTTTCTTTAATATAATGGGCCCCACATAGCTTTTTCTTTAATATAATGGGCCCCACATAGCTTTCCCTTTAATATAATGGGCCCCACATAGCTTTCTCTTTAATATAATGGGCCCCACATAGCTTTCTCTTTAATAAAATAGGCCCCACATAGCTTTCTCTTTAATATAATGGGCCGCACATAGCTTTCCCTTTAATATAATGGGCCCCACATAGCTTTCCCTTTAATATAATGGGCCCCACATAGCTTTCCCTTTAATATAATGGGCCCCACATAGCTTTTTCTTTAATATAATGGGCCCCACATAGCTTTTTCTTTAATATAATGGGCCCCACATATCTTTCTCTTTAATATAATGGGCCCCACATAGCTTTCTCTTTAATATAATGGGCCGCACATAGCTTTCTCTTTAATATAATGGGCCCCACATAGCTTTCTCTTTAATATAATGGGCCCCACATAGCTTTCTCTTTAACATAATGGGCCCCACATAGCTTTCCCTTTAATATAATGGGCCCCACATAGCTTTCTCTTTAATATAATGGGCCCCACATAGCTTTCCCTTTAATATAATGGGCCCCACATAGCTTTCTCTTTAATATAATGGGCCCCACATAGCTTTCTCTTTAATATAATGGGCCCCACATAGCTTTCCCCTTAATATAATGGGCCCCACATAGCTTTCCCTTTAATATAATGGGCCCCACATAGCTTTCTCTTTAACATAATGGGCCCCACATAGCTTTCTCTTTAATATAATGGGCCCCACATAGCTTTCTCTTTAATATAATGGGCCCCACATAGCTTTCCCTTTAATATAATGGGCCCCACATAGCTTTCTCTTTAATATAATGGGCCCCACATAGCTTTCCCTTTAATATAATGGGCCCCACATAGCTTTCCCCTTAATATAATTGGCCCCACATAGCTTTCTCTTTAATATAATTGGCCCCACATAGCTTTCCCTTTAATATAATTGGCCCCACATAGCTTTCCCTTTAATATAATGGGCACCACATAGATTTATTATAATATAATGGGCCCCACATATCCGTCCCTTTAATATTATGGACCGCACATAGATTTATTATAATATAATGGGCCCCACATAGATTTATTATAATATAATGGGCCCCACATAGATTTATTATAATATAATGGGCCCCACATAGATTTATTATAATATAATGGGCCCCACCTAACCCTCCAGTTTATACACTGCAGTCGCTCTCTTTCTTCTCTTCTTTACCTAGTCCAGTCTTTCGTGACGACTTCCCGCCATGATTCGTCTTTGCAGTTTGCTGTCCAGGTTTCGGCTGCTCCGCACTTTTCAGCAGATCACCGCACTCCTGAAAAACAAAAATGTTACAAATATAAGCGACTTAAATAAATAATGCCGCCCACTGTGCCACCAAATGCAAATATGTGCCACACTGTGCCCATGAGTATATCATTCACCGCAATGAAGCCTGCTCCACTGAGAATATAAATCAGTCACTAGCTTGTGCCCCCGTTATAAATAGTGTTGAGCGAGCACTAAAATGCTCGGGTGCTCGAAGCTCGGCCTGAGCTCGCCGTGATACTCGGGTGCTCGACCTGAGCAACGAGCCTATGTTAGTCTTTGGGAGTCCCGAGCATTTTTGCGGAGGCACCCCCGGCAGTCTGTAGAAAGCCTAAAAAGTGCCCAAAATGATAGTGACAGTGCTCAGATGACATGGGGACAGCATGGGGATCGCCCCAGGAAGCATTTCTGACCCCCAGGTCACTGTTGTCAACAACGTGGTCAGAGGTATTAAGCCACTTTTACAGGCTCATAAGAAAATGTTCAAAAACGAAAGTGAAACTTTTTTCCTGTGAAATATGTTAAGGAATTTCTTTTCCAGGGTAAAGACTTGTGTATAAGGTAAAATAAATAACCAAAAACAAAAATACTCCTCCACACCTTGGGCTATGTTCACAAGTAGCATTTTTTATGCGTTTTTGCACGTTTGTATTGCTTTCAACTGTGACAAATGCATTCACCGGGAAATGTCATTTTAACATTTTACAACCTTATCTGGCCATGTGCTGTGTGACACATGCATACAGTGCTGAAAAGACATGGGAACAGCATGGGGAAGCATCTCTGACTCCCAGGTCACTGCCTAAAAGTGTGCCCATCAGAAGTGATCCTTGCCGCATCATTCCTTGCAATGCAAGCGCAAATATGCAGCCAACCACCCCCACCTTTAGTTTTGAGGAGGCCGAAGCTGGCCACTACCTCATGGCTGCTTCGGCAGCGAGGTATCCATACTCAGTCCCCAGCCGCCCGGCGGCCGGGTGTCCACACCTGGTCCCCAGCCGCCTGGGGGCGGCGGGGTGTCCATAGACGGTCCCCAGCCACCCCGATTTCTCTGCGGAACATCCCCACACACCTTGGATGATGATAGAAGTTAGCCTCTGCTTTGTTTTGTTGGAAATACCATACTGCTAGCATGCGTGCACTTGAAAATTGGGCGTTTTTAGGCATGTGGAGGCCAGAGCTGGCCACTACCTCATGGCTGCTTCGGCAGCGAGGGGGCAGCATTGGATGAGCCCACTAGAGAACCCGACTCCATCAGGGGAGGTGAGAATGCCAAGGTGAGGAGCATGATGATGATAGAAGTTAGCATCTGCTTTGTTTTGTTGGAATGCAAGCATAAGTGTGCAACCTGCCACCAACCCACCCCGAGGCTGCAATACCATACTGCTAGCATGCGTGCACTTGAAATTGGGCGTTTTAGGCATGTGGAGGCCAGAGCTGGCCACTACCTCATGGCTGCTTCGGCAGCGAGGTATCGATACTCCATGCTCGGTCCCCAGCCGCCAGGGGGCGGCCGGGTGTCCACACTCGGTCCCCAGCCGCCCCGCGGCCAGGTGTCCATAAACGGTTCCAAGCCGCCCCGATTTCTCCGCGGAACATCCCCACACACTTTTCTTAGACTGGCCTGCTTTAGAACCCGACTTCTCCGGTGGGCCCTGGCTTCTCTATCAGGGGAGTTGAGAGTGCCAAGGTGAGGAGCATGATGAGGATGATAGAAGTTAGCATCTGCTTTGTTTTCAAGGAATGCAAGCGCATGTATGTAGTAGCGGCTAGGCCTGAGGTGGTCAGCGTTTTGGCGCATATCCTACCTCCTCCGAGGATTGCTGGATGTTTTCCTGCTACTATCCAAGTTCTATGACTCTCGTTAAAACAAAGCTTCAAGTGATAAATGATGGATGAGGTAGTGGCAAAGGAGAAAGAGCAGGAGGAACAGGGACCATTCACATCAATATCAGGCCAGTCAACCACATATGTCTTGTAGGATATGTTTCTGTAACAAAAGGAGCGGTTTGGCTACACAGTTATAGGGCATACAGTGAGTGCAATGCCTACCAAAACTTTTGAGGCACTCCAATGCCCCTTGGAAATGACATGGAGGTCAGAGGGCCTTAACTAAACCTTTTTTTCCATTTATGGCAACTGGGTCTCCTGTGCACTGTTGGCCTAAGCAGTGAATGGAAGGCTTTCCAAAAATTATAAGGAACTGCAATGCCCCTGGAAACAGACGTGGATTACAGCGTACTAAAAACCTTCTACCCATTATTGGGGAGTGTGTCTCCCTTAGTTTTCACCTTTGCATTGAAAAGCAAAAGCTGACTAAAATTAGGAGGAAATGCAATGTCCGTTGGAAGAGTCGTGGAGATTAGAGGTAAGGTAATTAAAAACAACATTTCAATGCCCCTTGGAAGAGCTGTGGAGTTCAGAGTGGCTTAAGAAGACGCTTTTAATGCCCCTTTGAAGAGACGTGGAGGTCACAGTAGCTTAACAAGACGGTTTTAATGCCCCTTACAAGAGCCATACAGTACAGCATCTTAAAAACATTATTCCCATTATTGGGGAGTGGGTCTCCCATAGTATTTGCTTATGCCTTACAAGCAAAAGCTTCCAAAAATTATGAGGAAATGCAATGCCCGTTCGAAGAGTCGTGGAGATCCCAGTAGCTTAACAAGACGCTTTTAATGCCCCTCACAAGAGACGTGGAGGTCAGAGTGGCATAACAAGACAGTTTTAATGCCCCTTACAAGACACGTGGAGGTCAGAGTGGTATAACAAGACGCTTTTAATGCCCCTCAGAAGAGACGTGGAGGTCAGAGTGGTATAACAAGACGGTTTTAATGCCCCTTACAAGAGATGTGGAGGTCAGAGTGGTATAACAAGATGGTTTTAATGCCCCTCAGAAGAGACGTGGAGGTCAGAGTGGTATAACAAGACGGTTTTAATGCCCCTCTGAAGAGACGTGGAGGTCAGAGTGGTATAACAAGACGGTTTTAATGCCCTTTACAAGACACGTGGAGGTCAGAGTGGTATAACAAGACGGTTTTAATGCCCCTTACAAGACACGTGGAGGTCAGAGTGGTATAACAAGACTCTTTTAATGCCCCTTACAAGAGACGCTCATTATTCTGGCGTTTGGCAAATATTAAAAATGATGGTAATCCTAATTAACCTAAAATGGGAAAGGTTTATTCTGATTTCATGTCAGATATTGAGAAAAACCTTCAGATGTGTCTATTTATACAGTGTATGGAAACTTCTGATTTCAACTGTGTATGTATATATATATATATATATATATATATATATATATATATATATATATATATATATGTGTATAATATATACACGGCGAAGCTCACACAACACAACACCCACAGCAGAGGAACTGGCTGCACACACACCTGCTCCTGTCAGTGCTGTGAGCGCTCCTCATGTCGCTGCTGGCTCCGCCCCTCATATCGCTGCTGGCTCCGCCCCTCATATCGCTGCTGGCTCTGCCCCTCACATCGCTGCTGGCTCCGCCCCTCATATCGCTGCTGGCTCCGCCCCTCATATCGCTGCTGGCTCTGCCCCTCACATCGCTGCTGGCTCCGCCCATCAGCCGCTCACAGTCCTCAGCAATATGGAGACATCCGCACTGATCAGAATCCTCGGGGGCGTGGCCTGTCACTGTAGTCACACAAGGGTTGTCATGGAGATCTCAAGGGAAGGCAGGTGGGCGGGGCTTAGAGCAGGAAGTAGAAGCCGTGCAGTGTGATTGGCTCCTTACCTTCTGCCAGTAATGGAGCAGATATATGGCTCCTATATAATGGAGGGGGTTCAGGAGGGGTTCCCCACCCTAAAGGTCAGGGGATAAATAATACTGGACATGAGCGAGGGCAGGAGGACATTATTCTATATTGTAAGAAATCTGATTTCTTCTTTCCTCACAGTTTTTCCTGTGCAAGGCCACATGTATTGTGCGATAATCTGTGAATATGGGGGGATCTGCTCCTCACATCCACATCAATCCCCCCACGTCTGAGCTCTCCCTTACAGGGGTCTTCTGCTCTGCACATTGATGCCGTATCCATGGAGATGACATCATGGCCGGTACATGCGGATCTCCCCGATGGGACCCTCATGTATCTGGAGGACGAGGCGCTGCTGCTCCTCGGGGAGAGGGGGCACAATTCCTGTACACATGATACAGGGGCTTCTGCCATCTCTGGGCTGAGAATAATGCTGGCAGCGCGCAGTCTACATGATGTGAGGATTACAAGTCTGCAGTCACAGAGAGTCACACAGATGACTGCAGGCCTTCAGCTTCACACCGGACAATCCCTTTAAATACATGTATATTGCTCTAAAAATACTTTTTACTATTTTGCTTCTTGTAACATTTGCTCTGTTCGGCCTTTACCAGCTTATTGTTTCCCAGCAGCACATTGATGGCTTCAGAATGAGTTAACTTGAGATTCAGTCAGTGAGCTCCTTATGATGTGGAGTTTCCAGCGCTTTTATTTCTGCGATGATTTATGACTGCATCAGAGATCAGCCCAACTTTCATGCTGGTCTGTGAACATAATCAGCACAGAGAAGGTCAGAATGAGCGCACTGATAAATTCTCAGTGAGCTCATTCTGCAACTAGCAATGCAAAGGAAATAAAAAAGCCAAATTGTTTATGAAACGTTATTGAAAAAATATTTGTATGTATATATTTAGCCCAAAATGTCTGAGTGTCCATATCCTTAGTACCAGCACAGCTGAGGATTTGGTATAATCAGGGGAGTACATAGGACGCAGAAGTTCTAATTGCCCCCCCCCCCCCCCCCAGCAACAAAAATGTAAATAATTGTCGGGGTCGCAGAAGATCAGATCTCACAACCTTCCAGCCTTTACATAGTAATTTTCCTCCTGCTGAAGTCCTAGATCCATTTTTCATTGCCCATAAAGTGTGGTGCCAACAAAAGTGCCCCCCAAACACGGTATGATACCCCCATGGTGAATTCCTCCATATGCGCAGTATAATGACCCTACTGTACCCGACCTCAACTCCCAGGGTAAAGTATGATCCCCCAACTGCCCCACACCTCTCCACACTCCATAGAGTATAATGCACTCAGTATAAGACTCTCGCCATGGTTCTCCACACAGTATAAGGCACTCGCCATGGTCCTCCACGCAGTATAAAGCACTCCCTCGTGGCCCTCCACGCAGTATAATGCACTCCCACGTGGTCCGCCACGCAGTATAATGCACTCCCTCGTGGTCCTCCACGCAGTATAATGCACTCCCACGTGGTCCTCCACACAGTACAATGCACTCCCTCGTGGTCCTCCACGCAGTATAATGCACTCCCATGTGGTCCGCCACGCAGTATAATGCACTCCCTCGTGGTCCTCCACACAGTACAATGCACTCCCTGTGGTCCTCCACACAGTATAATGCACTCCCCCATGGTCCTCCACACAGTACCATGCACTCCCCCATGGTCCTCCACACAGTACAATGCACTCCCCCATGGTCCTCCACACTGTACAATGTACTCCCCCATGGTCCTCCACACAGTATAAAGCCCCCGTCTCACATAGCGATATCGCTAGCGAGATCGCTGCTGTGTCACGGTTTTGGTGACTCACCAGCGACCTCACCAACGATGTCGCTATGTGTGACACTTTGCAACGATCAGGCCCCTGCTGTGAGGTTGCTGATCGCTGCAAAGTGTCCTGGACCATTTTTTGGTCGTTGGCCTCCCGCTGGCCAGCACACATCGCTGTGTGTGACCAGCGGAACCAACGATCTGGCTGGTAATCATGGTAAACATCGGGTTACTAGGGGCACGCGCGCACTTAGTAACCCGCTGTTTACCATGGATACCACTCTGCTACGGTGCGCGGAGGCTACCGTTCACCTTAGCAGAGTCGTATCCATGATAAACAGCGGGTTACTAGGGGCACACGCGCACTTAGTAACCCGATGTTTACCATAGTTATCAGCCTGCTCCTGCTTAAGCAGCAGGCTGGTAACAGGAGCAGGACATCGTGGAACGATTCTTTCCACGATATCGCTGCTCCCCTGATCGCTGGTGAGCCTGCCTGTTTGACAGCTCCCCAGCGATGTATTAGCGATGCAGCAACGATCCCTGACAGGTCGTATCGTTGTCGGGATCGCTGCTGCATCGCTTAGTGTGACGGGGCCTTAAGACACTCGCCATGGTTCTCCACTCAGTATAATGCATTCCCCCATGGTCCTGTACGCAGTATAATGCAGCCCCCCATAGGGTAAAATGCAGCCCCCCCCACCCGTAGGGTAAAATGCAGCCCCAGTCCTCCAGTATTATCAGTACACAATGATTTAAAAAATAAATACATACTTACCGCTCCTCGTTCCCTGCTGCTTCAGTCTCTGCAGCTGATCACCTCAGCAGCTGCCAGCTCCACTGTCTGACACAGCGTGGCGCGTCATCATGCTGCTGCGTCAGACGCAGAGGAGGAATGATGGGAGAGGGAGTGTCACATGATGCTCCCTCCTCCAGGTTTTCGTGGGCCCCGGGCGAAAGAGTCTCAGTGGCCCCTTTAACACATCCAACCATTCATGATGCACAGATACAGCAGATAAATTATAGATATAGATATAGTACAATGCCAAACATTTCACTGACTTCTTACATTTCATGAGTGATATCTACTGTAAATTCTACAATAGCTCAGAAACCGGTGAATCCTCACAGCGCACAGTGCAGACCGGACAGTATAGTCCTCCATACAGTGTTATGGCACCACATAGTCCTCCATACAGTATTATGAGCCCTATATAATGCTCCATACAAAATACTGGATCCCATATAATTCACCATAGAGAATACTGCCTGGTCCCCATGTAATGCCATATGCAGGCTGGACCTCATACAGAGGCCCCATAAGCCCGCTGCATCCTCCCCGGGGCCCCCACAAGCCGGCTGCATCCCCCCAGGGCCCCCCTCAAGCCTGCATCACCCCCCCCAGAGCCCCCACATGCCTGCAGCATCCCCCCCATAGACCCCACAAGCCTGCAGCATCCCCCCCAGAGCACCCACAAGCCCACAGCATCCCCTCCAGGGCCCCACAAGCCCGCAGAATCCCCCCCAGGGCCCCACAAGCCCGCAGCATCCCCTTAGGGCCCCCACAAGCCCGCAGCATCCCCCCGGGGCCCCCACAAGCCCTGGACCGTACCTGCATCACCACCAGTAAAGGTATTGAAGTTTACCCTTGTGTGTGCCTGTACTTCCTCTGGAACCGTCCTGCCATCTCCCTCCTGCTTCCACCATCTTTCTACACCTCCACACTGCCCTGAGGCCTGCTCTACCTGTGGGGAGCCGTCCCATCATAGATGCCCCTAACATCAGCCTCAGTGGACTGTCGCAGCGCTGGTAACCTCTTACCAGAATCCACAGGTGGCGTCACGACAATTTCCCCTATAAGCATTCCCCCCCCCTTTGAGTGACCGCCCTGGGCCACGGACTGGGCCAGCCACCGTGATATCCCCTGGCAACCAGAGGCCCGGCTTCCGAGTGCCCCACGGCCCTGGGGGCGAGTCACTATGCACAGTGGTTCATGAATTAATATTCACAGTGACCCTCCATCCTGTGATTAAAAGGGTCCGTACATTTGACACCTCCGTCTGACTCCCACAGTCTCCTCCGCACAGATCGATATTAAGATGGCCACCGCAATGGCATGGGGAGTGCAGCGGTGAGTCCAGAGCGCAGCTCCTCGCTCTAAAATGCCCATCAGAAAGAAGAGGTCAGACATTTATTTTCTATGAGCGCTCTATTATCCTATTTATCAAACATCAGCACTACAAGAATCCGTCCTGAGCCGTGCTGGGATCTTTGAACGTGGGCCCCCGGGAGGATCGGGCCCCTCATGGTGGAGCAGATCACACTCATTATAATCCATCACTGATAGAAGATACATAAACAACAACACAGGATGATTGTAAAACAGTGAGGTAATATTTTATTGAGCCACCAAACACACAATAAACATATCGAACAGTCCCAGCAAATACCTAATATGGTGCAAATTACAGAGTCTCACCCTTCCGCTGACTCGCTGGGATTAAAGCAGCTGCCAATCCGAGGGGCTTCTGGGGCTGACTACCCCCACCAATGGCACCCCCACCAAAGAGCACCCACAAAGAGGAGGTAACAACAAGCTTAGAAAGCTGACAGTCCATTGAGGTACGTGGCCAGGAGACCAGAAAGTTCCAACCTGGCTTCTCCGAACATATCCATGGAACTAGGTGACCGGAAGGTCCCGACTTGGCTTTTTCCGAGCATATTCACGAGTTCCAGGTGGCCGGAGTGTCCCAACCTGGCTACTCCAAACATCTCCATGGGACCAGGTGACTGGTGGGTCCCAACCTGGTTTTCCCAGATGTATCCATGGGTTCTATAGTAGTCAATGGAGCAGATCTGTATTCCTCCAGCCAGGGCTGTGGTCCCTTAAGCTGGCATCCTGTAGAAACCAAATCTATGTCCCTCTTAATGGATTCATGGTGTTCTGTAGAGCTGTCCCATAGAGTGTTCCTGGCAGTGGTTTTGTAAAAAGACTCCTTTATGTAGTTCACAACTGTCCTTCTTCAAGACTTCATCCACAGGTCAAGAGAAAAGGGTGGTGTTACTAATTCCCATTACTGGAGCATCCACAGTTCATCCCCCAATGTTGACTTGCAAACATTGCAAACATTGAAGGATAAACTATAAATTCCGAAACAATGCAAGTCAACAAATTGCATGGACTTCTAAAATGGTAATCAACATATTTAACAAACATCCATTGTTCAAAGAGCCTGCGTCCCTGTATTGCAAAGATAACAGTACAATAAACCAGAAGAGTTGATATAAGAGGTAAATAACCATTTATCAATGAACAAATATCACCTCAACCTACAAGATGAGTCAACATTCGGACTAATGACAAAAGATCATGTGCGTTGACCAACCGAAGAAAGAAACACATAAATTCAATAGTTAATAATTCAGGCAATAGTCTATCATTCTGGGCCTATGGAATTTACATCTGGATAATTACGATTAAATGCTGTGTCGTCACAGGCCCCTTTAGTTTTAGGGACTGGCAGGGGTCCTTTACAGTTGCTCTCCCACTAGTTCATCCTTCTTTCCTTTACTCCGTTTCAATAAAATATTTGGAAATATACAAAGTAAAAACTCAAATATAATTTTTTTTCTTACATTAAAACTTGATTTTATTAAAATAAACCCCCAAAAAACAAGAACAAAAAAACTAAACCTGATTAACATCGCAGAGAACAACAATCCAAACTGTACAACGATCACATGATTTATCCGGCACGAAAAACAGCATCAAGAATAAAATAGTAATAATTAATGGCAAAATTGTAGCTTTTGTTCATTTTGTCTCTATACTGCACGATAAACGCTGGAAAGAAAAAATATAAGAACCATTCCTGGGGTTTTGCCATTGAATGCTGGAAAAAATAAAAAAACATCAGCAGAATTGTTTTTTTATTAATCTCACGCAAAAGAAAAATGGAATAAAAATTATAAAAACGTTGTCTGTTCCCCAAAATGTTACCAGTGAATCCTATAGCAGCTCCGCATAGACCCAAACTGGTAAACTAAAAACTCCTGCATGCCCCGTGTGTGTGTATGTATATATATATATACATACACATATATATATACTCCTCTGTACTATATACACGGCAGAGCTCACACACCACAACACGCTCCGCGGCGGCGCCACAAAAAGAGCGGACCTGGCTGCACACACACCTGCTCCTGTCACCTGTATACACAGTTGAAACCAGAAATTTACATACACTATATAAATGTTAGAACCCTCCTGTTTGTTTTTTCCATCTTGTGTTTTGCGGTCACAAGACCATCTGCCTTTATATTCCAGCTCCGCCCTTTTGGCTGTGTTGGACTTCAGTGTTGTTTGACTGCTTTTCTAGCCAGGTGCTTCTGTGCCTTTCTCTGTCAGTTCGCTTGGTCCTTCTGGGACCTCTAGTACCTTTTTGTCAGTTTATCTTTTTGTGTTCTGTAACAACTTCTCTGTTTAGGAGATGTCCCATTTTTGTTCCAGTCCTTAGTTCTTTTTGGGACCCCTCTCCTTTATGCTATAGGTCTTCGTTCAGACTAGCCGAGGACTAAGGCGGGTCTGTTCGCTAGGAACAGGCAGCCCGCTACATCGTAGGGATTCAGCTTAGTCTTACTGTAGGGATAGCTTTCTCCCTTCTTTCCTTAGTACTTGTTGCAGATCATAACAATAAAAAGACACATCTGCAGGTTTTTCTCAATATCTGACATGAAATCAGAATAAACCTTCCCGTTTTAGGTCAATTAGGATTACCATAATTTTTAAGATTTGCCAAATGCCAGAATAATAAGAGAGAGAGAGAATGTTTTAAAGCATTTTTATTACTTACTGCAAAGTCATAAGTTTACATACACTAATATTGCTATACCTTTAAACAATTCTGGACTGTCCATATGATGATGTCATGTGTTTGGAAACTTCTGATAGTTTTTTTGGCAACATCTCAGTTAATTAGAGACACACCTGTGGATGTATTTTAATGCACACCTGAAACACACTGCTTCTTTGTGTAGCATCATGGGAAAGTCTAAAGAAATTAACCAAGATATCAGGAAGAGAATTGT